>NC_137792.1:125988248-126102248 GCF_963383645.1 Muscardinus avellanarius | reverse complement strand
CAAATGAACTAAGGGATCTAATTTTGATGTTTATTTCCCACTTCTCCGTTACCAAGGAAGAGGTGCAGATACATGCAGACATAATATAAGAAATTTTACTTAAGAGAGAAAAGAAGAAAATCCAGAATTTGGAATAAATCTAGTTGGTATTAGCATATTTGGGGAAGTCTGAAAACTGGACATACAAGTCTTTAGTCAGAAAAGTGGTGATGGAGAATCCGGGAAATCTGATTTAAAAAACCTTAAAAATCAGCATCTCTATAAAGTCTTTTCTTCACTCCCATAAAGAGGGCTAGAATTCCATCCCTTCCTTCTTCTCCTTCTCCTCCCCCTCCTCCTCTTCCTCTTTTCCCTCCTCCTCCTCCTCCTCCTCCTCCTCCTCCTCCTCCTCCTCCTCCTCCTCCTCTCTTTTTTTTTTTAATATAGGAGATTGAACCCAGGGGTATTCTAGCTCTAAGCCACACTGACAGCCTTATTTATTTATTTATTTATTTATTTATTTATTTATTTAGTGGTACTGGGGATGAAACCCAGGTGCATTCTACCTCTGAGATATACCACCAGCCCAATTTTTTATTCTTTATTTTGAAACAAGGTCTCACTAAGTTGCAGAGGGCCTCACTAAGTAGCTGAGGCTGGCCATGAAGCTGTGATCCTTCTGTCTCAGCCTTCCAAGTACTAGGATTACAAGTGTGCACCACCACACCTGGATAGCCCTGTTTGTTTGTTTGTTTGTTTGTTTGTTTATAAACATTCTACCTCTGAGCTACACCCCCTGCCCTATTTTTTATTCTTTATTTTGAAACAGGGTCTCACTGAGTTGCAAGAGGGCCTCACTAAGTAGCTGAGGCTGTCTGCGAACCACGATCCTCTGGTCTCAGCCTCCCGAATGCTGGGATTACAAGCGTGCGCCACCATGCCCAGCTAGCCCTGTTTATTTTAAGACAGGCTTTTGCTAGCTAGCTGAGGGTCTCACTAAGTTGCTGAGGCTGGCCTCAAACTTGAAATCTTCCTGTCTCAGCCTCTCAAATACTGAGATTATAAGCAAGAGCCACTGTGCCCAGGTGAGTCTTCTTGATTCATATCTCTTCTCCTTCTTCCTTCCTTCCTTCCTTCCTTCCTTCCTTCCTTCCTTCCTTCCCCCCTCCCTCCCTCCCCTCTCCTTTCCTCTTTCTTCCTTTTCTTCTCCCCTCCTTTTCTTCATTCCTTCTTTCTATAAATGTGTTTTGAGCAAGTTCTACGGCCAGGGATGCTACTGAACACAGAGGACATACTGTTGAACAGTATTGGTGTAGCCCTGCCTTCACGGAGTTTATAATCTACAAGGGTAGTGGGGTGTGGTGGTTGCACGCTTTTAATTCCAGTACTTGGGAGGCTGAGACAGAAGGATCATAGGTTCATAGTCAGTCTCAGCAACATAGTGAGGCTCTCAGAAACCCTGTTTCCAAATAAAGAAATAAAATCGGGCTAGAAGTATAGCTTGGAGGTAGGAGGCCTTGAGGTGAAATCCCTAGTACCAGTAGTAATCATCATCATCGTCATCACCGTCATCATCATCATCGTCATTGTCATCGTCGTCATCGTCATCACCGCCATCATAATTGTCATCGTCACTGTCATCGTCGTCGTCATCATCATCATCATCATCATTGTCATCATCATCATCATCATTGTCATCATCATCATCACCATCACCATCATCATCACCATCACCATCATCATCATCATCATCATCATCATTGTCATCATCATCATCCTCCTCCTCATCATTTTCATCATCGTTATCATCATCGTCGTCATCATCGTCATCATCATCAGCGTCATCATCATCTACAGAGGAGACAAGATAATAAACAGTTATATAGAGAATTTTAATTGAGTTTAGGCTAAAACTGAAAATCGAAGGGGATGTTGAGAATATGTCAGGAAGAAAATCTAATCTGCGGGGTTAGGAAATGTTTTGCTGAGATGATATTTACATTATTACAGGTCAATGAATGCAAAAAACAGTGCAGAAGAAGAAATAACACACGCATTGATTTCGAAGTGTGAAGGAGAGCCTTTGAGGTGAGGAGACAATGAGCTGGGAAGAGTGAGCACTGGGCGGTTACAGGGTAGCAAGTGCGCGAGACGGCGGCGTGGCATTTGGATCCTTTCATTGTGTTTATTCCATTCTCTTGCAAGTACTTTTTTCTTTTTAATATAGTACTTTTATTAGTGCATTGTAGTTGTACTGCATAGTGAGGTTCAATGTGATTCAAACATAATGCACACAGGACTTGGTGCGATTCCCTCTGGAACCCCTCCCCAGACATGTTAGTGAGATGGGTAGTAATATCTTCATGTCAAGAATTTTATATGGAGAAAGAAAAGACCCAGAATAGCTAAAGTGATCCTCAGCAATACGAACCAGGCAGGAGGCATCACAGTCCCTGACTTCAAAGTATTTTTTTGTATGAGTGATTACAGAGTCTTTTTTTTCCCTTTTTGTATCCTGGACGCCCAGTATAGTGCCAGACACACAATAAGTTACCTGCAAATGCTTGTTGAATTAATGAAACAAAGGAGAAACAACTCTGTTTTAATTGGAAGGTCACAATCATTACGGAAAACAGCCGAGGTCAGCTTGTCTCATAAATAAGCTGCATTTATTCAAATAATTGGTAGCTTTTTTTCTATAAGCAAAGAGACTGGGAGGGGCTGGGTAGTGAAACAGGGAATTGATGAACTCTACTAAAGGGAAACCAATTTTAAGGTAAATATGTATTTTTATATAGTTGATGCCACAATAATATTGATGCCACAATAAAATCTTGAAAATCAAAGAGTCTCTATGAACTTTTGAAATTAACAAAAATAAAATTTAATGGTTCTTATTTCTGAAAGCCAAGTAAAGAGAAAAAAGATGTGCACCTATTAAAAAATTAAAACCAGGATGATGTTACATACCTGTTATCCCAGTACTTGGGAGGTGGAGACAGGAGGATTGCGGGTTTGAGGCCAACACGAACAATTTATGGAGGCTCTCAGCAATCTAATGAGACCCTGTTTCAAAATAAGAAATAAAAAAGGCTGAACTTGTAGCTTGGTGGTAGAATGTTCTTTGATCCCCAGCACGACACACACACACACACACACACACACACACACACACACACAGAGAGAGAGAGAGAGAGAGAGAGAGAGAGAGAGAGAGAGAGATTCAGACCACATGGTATTTGTGTATTTTAATTTCTGTAGATTTTTTGTTTCAACTGTATATTTAAAATATGGTAGGTAACTGGCACGGTGACATGCGCTTGTAATCCCAGTACTTTGGAGACTTGAGACCAATGGGTAAGGGAATTTCAGAGTTATGGGTCAATAACCAATGGACTGTTGTCTAATTGCAGTATACTGCCCAGCATAAAGAAAACACTTTAGAAACTGGCCGTGCATAGCCATATGTACAGAGGATCCTCGGGCCCTCCTCTGGATTCAGAGAGCTGCGGCCATTTGACAGGGGAAAGTGTTACAGCTTGAGCGCTTTATCGCCTCTACCAGACCTTGAATCCTTTCACAAGAGCCTCTGCATTTTACATCTTCAAAAGTTCTTTGTGGGGGCTGAGACAGGAGGATCGCGGTTCGTGGACAGCCTCAGCTACGACTTAGTGAGGCTCTTTGCAACTCAGTGAGACCCTGTTTCAAAATAAAGGATAAAAATAGGGCTGGGGCTGTAGCTCTGAAGTAGAATGCCCCTGGTTCCATCCCCACTACTGCAAAAACAAAAAAAAGTTGTCTGTGTAGTAGGTGGTGCTAATGGAGAGTTTTACTGGAAGGTGCCTAACATGCAGATTTTGAGTCATTTAGTTGATTTTAATGCCAGGCAAAAATGAAAGTATGACTGGAGAGTATTATTCTATGAATGCAATAATAAATTAAAATTAGAGGTACTAAAATGAAATATTAGTGACTTTTAGCTTGGTATGGAACTCTTTTGGCATTTAGTCTTAGTTTTTTTGTTGTTGTTGTCACCCAGGTTTTCATTCACAATCTTTGAAATACCGCCACAGTCAAATTGCATCGGAAGAGAAAAGCTATTGAAATATTTCATTTTCATCTATTGACTCAGTCTCAGACTTGCTCTTTCTTCACCTGGGATTTTAGAGAAATCACATTCGGTATCGTAGTCAGTGCTTTCTTTCTCTGCATTACTTAACTATCCGAACACAACGTTGTCTTATTTCTATCCAAAGCAGATTCTAGTTCATATAATCCCTGATGGACTAATTCATCCATTGATTAGAGACATTGTAAAAGAAATAAACATAAAGTAACACAAAAAAAGAGATGTTGGAATCACAATGTCTAGTCGGTAGGCTCTAAAATGACACTTAGATGCTAAACTATGCGATCCAGTAACAAATAAGCATTAAAACCTTCCCAGCATTTTCCTTTGACTCTCTCCCTTAAACTGGAGCGTCATAAGTATAAATGTCGTCTGAACCTCGAGGAATTAGAGAGGTAACCTTCTCTCATTGCATGTCAGTTTATTAGATCATGAGATCAAGGAAATACCTAGGAGCTGCTGACCAACTTGTGGCACCTCTTCAGCCTTCTAAGTCTCATGGGGAATTCTAGCTCCTCTAAATTTATGTGAGGAAGCAGAGGTGATATATAAGGAAGATGTTGATTGAGCCTTGGAGGTTGCTAATAGCGTTGCGATTTCCTCGTGTATGGGGAGGGGAGTAGATGGCATCTTTGGCTTCTTATAATTCTAGCTCTTTAATAGTTCCAACAGTTAGGGCAAATATTGAGCCACTCTCCGTGATGGCTGTGGTCCAGTGGCAAGATGCTGCCGAGTCTGTACACGTGCAGCTGCACAAAATGAAAACGACTTGGTGCACAGAGGTGGTTCTCATCGATAGGCATAGTGCGTATCGGTGTCTGGACACCCTCTCAAGTGTGCTAAGCACCTCGTAGTCCTTCAGGACTGGGGAAAGGTCACTTGTACTTGAAGCTCATTTGAGCTGCTCCGGAAGAATTAGACACTTGGGCCGGGCGTGGTGGCGCACGCTTGTAATCCCCGCGCTTGGGAGGCGGAGACAGGAGGATCGCGCAGGTTCGAAGCCAGCCGCGCTGGCGTAAGAGACCCTGTTTCAAAAATATAAAATAGGTCTGGGAGTGTAGCCCAGAGGTAGAAGGGCTTCCAGGAACCCCAGAACCACCAAAAAAAAAAAAAAAAAAAAAGAATTAAAGACACTTGGTCCATGCTTCCTACTTTTCCAGGCCTCCATGGCTCGTGGGTGTCACATAAACAGTAATGACTCAAGTAACTTGTTCCTGTTCCCATCTGCCTGAAACAGGCCTGCAGGTTTCTTCAAAGATCCTTCCCCCAAGTAGTTCCCAAAGCTATCAAGAGCTCTTTGAAGTAGATTTCTGAGCAAGTCAGCATCCACTAAACTCAGTGGCCTCTGCCAAGCCACCTGCAGTTTTTCCTTGATCTTCTTCATCGCTAGCGTTGCCTTCTGTATGTAGGGGAACTCATATACTGATGCCTGTACCCCCAGGACGTGCCATGAACCAAGTTCAAGCAGTGTGGTGTGACGTGGATGGGAGGGTCAGGGCATGGGAAGGAAGAGACGCACAACCAAGATAGCTGAGGGCAGGGATCAATTGATTGTAGAAAATGAGAAGCACATTTTCTTATTTGATCCCAAAATGTAATTCTGAATATGAGCCCCTGGGCTCATCCCTGTCTATCAGATGACTTGAGAAAGACAGGAACCAAACGCAGATATAATTAGTTGCCATCACTTCTACCCTTGAGAGTGTATCTTCCTCTAATAAATCCTGTTTCGTACCAAATATATTGCTCTTGTATCTGAATTCTTTCTTCTGAGCACAGAAGAACTGAGGACCTCGCACCCATGCCAAGGAGACCAATACAGAGAACACCCATCAGGCTCGAGGCAGTATCACTAGATCCCATGAATCCTTCTTCCAGGAGGGGTGATTCCAGTAGGCTCCTCAGCACTCATACACATGGACTTTGATCAGTTTTATTTGACTACTGTTTTACATTTGTCTATTCATGTCTAAACCATGCACAGACTCAAATTGGGACATCTATAACTTTATTTTCAAATGACAAGCAGTATTTTGCATGTGTGTGTGGGGGAATGATACCAGGATTCTGCCTCTGAGCTTCACCTCCAGCCCTTTTTATTTTGAAGCAGGGCATCATTAAATCACTGCACACACCGCCAGGCGTGGTGGAGCACACTTGTAGTCCCAGCATTTGGGAGGCTGAGACAAGAGGATCATGGTTCGTGGACAGCCTCAGCTACTTAGCGAGGCCCTTTGCAACTCAGTGAGACCCGGTTTCAAAAATCAAAAATACTAAAAATTAGGACTGGGGGTGTAGCTCAGGGATACAGTACCCTGGGTTCTATTCCTGGTACTGCAAAAAAAAAAAAAAAAAAAAAAAAAGACTGCACAGTGTGCTGGCTGTGGTGGCACAAACTCGTAATCCCAGCATTCAGGAGCTGGAGACCAAAAGATCGTGGTTTGTGGAAAGCCTCAGCTACCTAGTGAGGAACTTCGCAACTCAGTGACACCCTGTTTTAAAAATAAAGGACTAAAAATAGGGCTGGGGGTGTAACTTGGAGGTAGAATGCCACTGGGTTCCGTCCCAGTACTAAAAAGTAAAAAAAAATCTGCACAGTGGTCCCAAACCTGCGATCTGATCCTCCTGTCTGAGCCTCTGAAGTACTGAGCATACAGGTTGCGCTGCCATACCTCGATACAAGTAGCATCTTTAATATGCTTTGATGTCGACTTGGGAAGCCGAGACAGGAGCATCACAGATTTGAGGACAGCATGTGGTAATTTAATGAGACTCTATCTCAAAATAAAAAATAAAAATAAGAGGGGATGGGGTTGTAGCTCAGTGGTAGAGTGCCCTGGGCTCAATCTTCAGTACCAAACAAAGAGATAGACACACATGCAATGCATGCGTGCACGTGCGTGCTATGATGTAAAATCTGGGAAGGGTTAGCTCCACTGAGAAAAATAAAATAATTTCCCACAATCACTGGTGATTCCTGTCCCTAGGCATCTTGGTTGTGGATCTCTTCCTTTACATACCCTGACAGTCCCATCCACACCACGCCCCACTACTTGAACTTGGTTCATGGCAACTTCCAAAGATATTTCCATACAAACCTTGATTATTGCCCCTGTGACCCTGGTTCATAGATGAGATAGGGACCCTATCTATCTTTTTATCTATCTATCTATCTATCATCTATCTATCTATCTATCATCTAGCTATCTATCGATCGATCGATCTATTATCCATCTGTCTAGTTTATATACTACTGGATACAACCCATATAGTGCTTATCCATATTATAATTATTCAATACTGTCAACTCTGTGCCAAAATCAAATACTTCTGATAATTTGAAAAGCCAGGTGCATTTTTTTCGTACTAGGAATAGAACCTAGGAGCATTTTACCTTTGAGTCATACCCTCAGTCCTTTTTATTTTTTGTTTTGAAACAGGGTTTTGCTAGATTGCTGAAAATCTGACTGTTGCTGAGGATGGCCTCAAACCTGTGATTCTCCTGTCTCAGCCTCATATATGCTAAGGTTATAGGCGTACACACCATGTCCGGCTAGCCAGGTGCTTTTTTTTTTTTTTAACAGGCAGTTTTCCCAGGACTGCACTCAGCTTCTCTGTTTCTTATTCGGGAAGGGAAGCCCAAGAAGACTGACATTTGTCAGAGAAATAGCCCCAAGATACTGTGATTAAAAATCTGGTTGGATTGAGAGACATTAAAGAAATAAATAATGTATGTAAATTTATTCTTGCATTTTCTAAGAAATTATATCTTTCAGTTTTGCAGCTTTGTTGAGGTATAATTCACACATTATATATTTGTTTCATTCTTTTAAAGTGTACATGTTAACAATTTTTAACATATTGATGGTTACATGTTATCATCACTATACTGAATTTTGGAATAGTTTCTTCACTTTTAAAAAACACAGCATCAAACAAAACACACTCTGTATCCTTTAGTCATCTTCATTCTCCCAAACTGTCCAGTCCTAAATGACCACTAATCTATTCTGCACATTTCATATAAAGAAAATTGTATAACACGTGGTCTTTAGTCACTGGCTTCTTTTGCTTAGCATGATGTTTCCAGGGGTCACCCATGGGGTAGTGTGCGCCACTTCATTCTTTTTTTATGATCAAATACTCGCTCATCATATGGTCATACCACAATTTGTATATGTGTTCATCATTGATAGCTATTATCAGCCAGGCGTTGTGGTACAAGTTTGTAATCTCAGTACTTAGGAGGGTGGAACAGGAGGATTGCATATTTGAGGCCTCAAGTACTAAGTGAGGCCCTCCGCAACTTGGTGAGACCCTGTTTCAAAATAAAGAATAAATAAAGAATAGAGCTGAGTATGTAGCTTGGAGGTAGAATGTCCCTGGGTTCAATCCCTGGCACCATAACACAAACAAACCAAAATGAGCTGAGTTGTCTTTTTGATGTTAAGCTATAATAGTTCTTTATATATTCTAGTTACTAGACCCTTAACAGATATATAATTTACAAATATTTTCTTCCATTTTATAAGTAATCTTACTACTTCTTCATATAATGTCCTTTGATGTTGAACTTCTATTTTTTAGTTTTTTATTGGTGCACTGTAGTCGTATATCTTAATGGCGTACAAGATGGTAGAGGCATACATGCACACATCACCTAATCAGCCAAAAGTCTAACATTCATTTCTTTCTTTTCTTGCTTATTTTTGAGTGACATATCTAAGAATCCAATCCAGGCTCATCAAGATTTACTCTTATATTTCCTTCTAAGCCTACTGTGTTGGCTCTTAGGTTCCAGTTGCTGGTCCATTCTGAATCAGTTTTGTGTATGCTTTGGAGTATGGTCTGGCTTCACTCTTCGCGTGTTCTTTTTGTCAAATGATGTTGGAGTTGAACATCAGTAGACCATAGACACAGTCTATTTCTGGATTCTTAAAATCAGCTCAGGGATCTAGATGTTTATCCTTTTTCTAGTATCACAGTGTCTTGATTACTATTTTTTTTGGTAAATATTTGTATATATTTATGGGATACAGTGTAACATTTTGAAACATGTAGTAATTTTACAAGAGTAAATAAAGGTTTCTTTTTACCATATATTTGCTACCACTTTTAATCTTTCCTTTAAATAGCCAATGTAATAGGAGTGAGGTGATGTCCTATTATGGTTTTGGTTTGGAGTTCTCTAATTTTAGTGTTGTTGAGCAATTTTACTATATCTGTGGGTCATTTTCTTTGGAGAAATGTTCAAGTTTTTTTGCCTTATTTTTTTATTTTTTGGCAGTACTGGGGATGGAACCCAGGGACATTCTACCTCTGACCTGCAACCCCCAGCCCTATTTTTTTAGTCTTTTTATTTTTTTGAGACAGGGTCTCACTGAGTTGTGAAGGGTCTCGCTAAGTGGCCGAGGCTGCCTGAGAACCACGATCCAGCTTCGTTTTATTTTTAAAAATTCATTCTTCTACTTAACTGCATTTTGACTGTTCCATCCATTTGTACCAAAAGTAATTATTAATAGGCAAGGACCTGCTAGTACTGTTTGTTAATTGTTCTCTGGTTGTTATTGTTATTTTTTTAAACAATGATGTTGTTTTCCTTTTCTCATGTGTTTTTCCTTTATGACTTTCTAGTTTTTGGCAATGATGTACTTTGGGTCTTTTTGTTTTATTTATCATTATCAGCTTTTGTTTGTGGCTACTCTCTGTCCTGTATATAATATTTTATACTTATAATAAGTTAGTAACTTAATTTTGCTATTAAATGCAGACTCTACTTTTACTCCTCCTTCTTGCAAGTTATATTTTTGATGTCACACTTTATATCATTTTGTAAGATGAATCCCTGAACAAACTGTGGTGGCTTTAGCTGTCTTAAAATTTTGCTTGTAAATCTTTATAGATAAAATTGATTTGCATAGTCCCATTACAGTATTAGAATGTTTTAGGTTTGACAGTGTACTTACTTTTACTCAGGTGGTTTATATTTTCATATTTTTATGTTAGCAATTAGCACATCCTTCCTTAAACTTGAATAAGTTCCTGTAGTATTTCTTATAAGGCAGGTCTAGTGGTGATAAACTCCGTTTTTGTCTGAGAAAGTTTTTGTTTCCTTTTCATTTTCAAGAGATGACATTTATGGGTATGGCATTCTTGGTTGGCAGTATTTTTCTTTCAGGATTTTGAATATATCATTCTACTCCCTTCTCGACTACAAGGTTTCTCCTGAGAAATGTACTAATCATCTTAGGATGGTTACGTTATGTGCAATGATTTACTTTTCTCTTGCTGCATTCAACATTTCAACTCTTTATCTTGAACTTTTCTGGCACTGGGGATTGAACTCAAGAGAAATCTACCTCTAAATTACACCCCCAGGCATTTAAAAAAAATAAAATGTGAAACAGGGTCTCACTAAGTTGCTTAGGCTCGTTCTGAGTTGCTGAAGCTGGCCTTGAAACTGTGGTTCTCCTGACTCAGCCGCCCAAGGACTCAGAGAAGAGGTGTGTGCCACTGTATTTGGCTACAATTTAGTTTTGTATATTAATGCTATATTCTGCAGCCTCCCTGACCTTATTTATTCTAATAATTTAATAAAATGAGTTTCTTAGAATTTTCTGCGCATGAGGACATGAGGACATGTCATATACAAATATAGTTTTACTTCTTCCTTTCCCAAATGGATGCATTTATTTCTGATTCTTGTTTCATTCAGATTTCCAGCACAGAGTTGCAAACAAATGGCAAGATGGGGATTGCTGCCTTGCTCCTGCTCTTAGAAAAAAAGCAACCAATCCTTCACCACAAAATATTTTAGCTGTAAAATTTTCATAGATGCACTTTAATAGGGAGAAATATGCACTGAGAAATTTCTCTTCTAACCCTAAGTAAGACATTGTATATTTTAAAAGAAAACACCTGCAATTAAATTTAGACATGAAAATACCCCATTTCTTCATTACTAGGGAGTTTTATTTTTCTAGTTAGCATTTCAGAGCATAGAATTGTCTAATCTTTTGGTGGGCACCTTTTCAAATTTATTTTTCTATTCTTAGATCTTTTCCACCCTCCCTATATTACCTACTGGTTTTATTACATATAAAATGTAATCAAATGTGAATTGTTAATTAGATATTGCATTGAGCATGGGTTTAAATACCAAGGGGCTTTCTTTACTACCTTCAAACTATAAAAGAGGTTAAAATAGAACTCACCTTTTTGCTGCAATATGTCCCCAAAATAGAAGCAGAAAGAGGTTAATCTTTATTCCTGGGCTTTTTCTCTTTTTCTTCACCTTGAACTGTGCCATGTGCCTTACTTCCAAGGTCTCTGCTACCATGCCTTTGGCAACGCTTTGCCCTTGTTTCGGACTCAGCTCTCTTAAACAAGCAGCTTCTGTAGCTCACCTGATTTTTCAGCAAAGAGTTTTTTTTTTTTTTTTTTTTTTTTTTTTCCAGTACTGGGGATTGAACTCAAGGGCATTCTATCTCTGAGCTACACCCCAGCCCCATTTTTTTTGTTCTTTTATTTGAAAGAGGGTCTCACTAAGTTGCAGAGGGGCTAAACTAAGTAGCTGAGGCTGGCACCAAACCTGGGACCCTCCTGTCTCAGCCTCCCACATACTGGGATTACAAGTGTGCGCCACCTCACCCGGCTCAAAGAAAGATTTTGTTTGTTTGTTTGTTTGTTTATTTATTTATTTATTTACTGGTGGTACTGTGGTTCCTGGAAGCCCTTCTACCTTCGGGCTACCCTCCCAGACCTATTTTATATTTTTATTTGGAAACAGGGTCTCTTACGCCAGCGCGGCTGGCTTCGAACCTGCGCGATCCTCCTGTCTCCGCCTCCCAAGCGCGGGGATTACAAGTGTGTGCCACCACTCTCTGCTAAAGAAATATTTTTAAAAATATGTTTATGAAAATTCAGAGATTCACTGCTCATTAGATTGCATGCAGTCCGAGGGTTGCTTAGCATTGTTCCAGTAATTGGAGAAATCCAGCCTTTATAAATCAGTAAGAGAAATGCTACTAGGCAGTGAGGAGGAATTACTTCTGATTCCACATAGGAAAAGACTCCAGGGAAAAAGATAACCAGATTTTTTTTCTTCCACAAGCAGAACTAGAAACATAGATGTTTTGAATCTGGAGGAATAATCAGTAATATATTATGCTGAATACATCAGAAATGCTTTTAGTTGTAACAGAAAACCCAATTAAATATGGGTTAAGCAAATAGGATTTTTTTCTGTCAATTAAATCTCAGTGTGGTTCTCAAAGTATGGTCCATGGACTCCTGTGAATCCTTAAGACCCTTTTAACAATAATTATAAGACACAGTTTACCTTTTTTATTATATTGACATTTGTCCCAATGATTCTTTAAAGAAAAGGAGGCTAATGCCAGGTGTGGAGACACACACTCGTACTCCCAGCATTTGAGAAGCTGAGACAGAAGGACTGCGGTTCATGGAGGGCCTCAGCTACTTAGGCCATTTGCAACACAGTGAGACCCTATTTCAAAAAATTAAAAAAAAAATAAAGCCGGGTGTGAATGCCCCTGGGTTCTATCCCCAGACCCGCAAAAAAATAAAAAAATTAAAAATAAATAAAATAAAAAAAAAAAATAAAAATAGCCGGGCGTGGTGGCGCACGCTTGTAATCCCTGCCCTTGGGAGGCTGAGACAGGAGGATCGCACAGGTTCGAAACCAGCCTCAGCTACTTAGTGAGGCACTCAGCAACTTGGTGAGACCCTGTTTCCAATAAAATATAAAATAGGTCTGGGAGTATGTATAGCCCAGACGTAAAAAGCCCCCGGGTTCCACCCCTAGTACTACCAAAAAAATAAAAAAATAAAAATAAAGAGGGCTGGGGGAGTAGCTCAGAGGAAGAATGCTCTTGGGTTCCTTTCCCAATACGATACACACACACACACACACACACACTATATATATATATATATATATATATATATATATATATATATACATACATATATATGGTTATAATTACAACTTAGCACAAATCAAAGGAGTGGCACTAAATGATGCTAGCCATAGTTATTGTATTCTTTACTGCTGTGTGCTTATAGGGGGCAGATGTGCTTCAAGTGATCTTAAATAAGCAGAAATAAGAAGTTAATTGTATTAAATCTCAATTCTTGAGTACAGATGTTTTTAATATTCTGTGGGATGAAATGAGGAAGTTGCATTAGTACTTCTTTTGTACTCTGGAACTTAAAGAGCTTGCTTGGTTGAGAAATGAGTTGAAAGAATGACATACAGGGCGTAACTCTGTATGTCAACTATGGTAATGCAGACTTGGGTATTTGACATATATTGTTTGAAGACCAACAAAGTGAACTGGTCATTTTCACAGAAATAACCAAAAGTATTCATTTCTAGTAATAACATTCAAGCTTTCATGTGAATGTAATGGATATTATTATTTGTGTGTTTGCGTGCGTGTGTGTGTGTGTGTGTGTGTGTGTGTGTGTGTGTGTATGTGTTGCTAGGGATATAACCCAGGTTTTCATGCATGGTAGGCAAGTGCTCTCCAACTGAGTTACACCTTTAGCCCAATAGATATTATTTTTATGTTTCAATAAATTAACAAATAAAAATTTTAAAAACCAGTTCTTATTGATAATAGGGCTATTATCTATATCTATCTTCCATACAAGTAAAATGATTTTTGGGTCCTTAGTAATGTGTTTATTTTGAAATAATTTTAGGCTTATCAAAGAGTTACAGAGATAAAAGAGTTCCTGTTTATCATTTGACCAGTTACCTTTTGTCACTTTTTTTTCTTTGTTTTAATTTTATTTATATGTGGAACATATTGAAAATGGTATACATTTAGACTATGCTTGGTGCCCTCTCCTCCCCAGGTTCCCCTACCACCCCCAACAATGAGTGTCCAGGGTAACCATGCTCTATTCGTACTTTTACACATATTCTAATGTAGCTCCTCTATTAATCAACCTCAGCCTTCTTTCTCTCTTACCCTTCCTTTCTAGTTTTGCTGAGGTTTCCCCCCCATTATCTGGAGTCCCTCTGGTTTTCCTAATACTCCCTAGTTTGGGCATATTAGAGAAAACATATGTCCCTTCTCTTTTTGTGCTTGGCTGATCTCACTTGACATAATGCTCTCCAGGACTTTCCATCTTCTTGAGAATGACATAATTTTGTTCTTCTTTATAGCTGAATAGAATTCCACTGTGTATATTTCCCATAATTTTGCAATCCATTCATTTGTAGATGGAGACCTAGGTTGGTTCCATATTTTGGCTATTATGAATTGTGCTGCTATGAACACAGGTATGCATATGTTACTGTAGTTCTCTGATTTCAACCCCTTTGGAAAAATACCCAGGAATGGCATAGCCAGATCATATGGTGGATCTATGACCAGTTACCTTTTTATCCCATTATCTTCACCCCATTAAGATGCATGACTACAATGCACAAATAAAAAAAAAAAGATTCTGAGGAATGGTATAGTTGGGTCATATGGTGATTCCATTCTTTGTGTTTTGAGGAACCTTTATACTGATCTCCATATTAGTTGTACAAATTTACAATCCCACACAGCATACATGGTCCCACTTTTGCTTGCTCTAATATGATGGAATTTGATTTTAATCCACCAGGATCAGCTAAGCCAGGATCTTAATGTGTGCTTTTAGATTAATTCACCCAGCTATAGCCCTTATAAGAGTTGTCTCCTATGGAATCCCTGTCATTCTCCATCTATGATGTAAAATTACAATGCACTGATAACAGGATAAAAACGACTAGAGGAATCAGTTTATCCATTCTGGCTAGGATACAGATCTGTCAACCCTGAGATCAAGAAATCTCTGTCTGCTTTCTGAAAAAAAAGTCAGGTTCTATTATTCAGGTCAAATAGAGAATGCCTTTTAGTAGATAATTAATATTTTAAGTATTGTGCTGGAATTTCTATAAGAGACTATAGGAGTTAAAATAGATAAACTGGCTACTGAATATATATATATCCTGAGTATGGAGGCAGTAGTGGCATGACTTGGGACTGTCTCTAGCCATTGGCATACAAATACCAATACTAGGTTGTGAATTGCTATTTACCAGCACTCGCTCTACACATTTTATAATAACTTATAAGAAGACAGGAACAAGTAGGAGAGTAACTCTCAATTTGTTCTCCTTGACAGTCATTCTAGGAAGCCCCAAAATATAAATCAAAATGATTTTCATTTGAGGATTTTTCAGACCTGAGGGTAGAAGGTAAAATTGAAAAGGAAATTTAGGGTGAGGACCTAGGTGTTTCTGATTTGCATGAAGTGTGGAAAGAACATCATGAATTTGAGTGACTCAAAATCATTCTGGTAATAATGGAGGACAAACACCATGCCAAAGGACCATAAACAAGGAATCCTTAGGGAGAGGACCTTCCCCGCTGTGGATATGCCTATCATCACTGATATGATCCAATGTCAGATGTGATGGTGCATGCCTGTAATCCCAGCACTTGAGAGGCTGAGACAGGAGAATTTCAATTTCAAAAACAGCCTCAGCAATTTAGTGAAGCCCTCAGAAATATATAAAGACCTTATTTCAAATAAAAAAAAACCCTCTGGTGTAGCTTAGTGGAAGATCACCCCTAGTACTAGTCCAGTCCCTAATACCTCAAAAACTAAAGAACAAACAAAAAACCATGATGTGTTTTTTGTTTAGTTTTGTTTTGTTTTGTTTAGTACCAGTGCCTTAGCTTCTTTTTTTTTTTTTGCTATATTCAAAATTTTATTTCCAAATAGTTAAACTGATTTTTACAGTTTTAATTGAATAGTCCACATTGAGTTAGTCCACATTGAGTCTTCCAGAGATTTTAGTTATCAGAAATAGTTTTTTAAGAGAAAGGAAGCAAATATTGCTGCAGTTTCACCAGAAATAACCCATGCACTAAAATTGATGTGCTTCTATGTAGAAGGGCCTAATATAGAATCTTACTGGCAGAATAATATTATACTCATAATAGATCTAATTGTGTTATTTTGTGTCTTGTAAAAGATTAGAAATAGCAGAAAAAGGGGGATCAAGAAAAGGATAGATATTGCCCTGTTATAACATGATGATGAAAGAAAAACTAAAAGTAAATAAAGATGTGTTATTTGGTGGTAGTGTTCACAGATATTACCAAGTCATTAAAAAAAGGCTTTATCATATTTGTTCATTTCTCTTTAAAAGGTTTTATAAAGGTCTAAAATAATAGAACTTAAAGAAAGAGCTGGGAAAAATTGAAAAGAACAGTGGGTCAAACAAACAATTTAATTTGAGGTTCTTAAGCTAATATAGACATATGTAGTCTGCATATCCATATGTATGTGTATATATATATATATATATATATATATATTATAATGACATTTATAGTATGCTTTTCAGCTACATTTGCCAAATTTTAAAAGATGGGTCGTTGACCAGATACCTTCTCAGACTTTAGCAAGCATTAGAATCACCTGGAGACTTGGTTAAAAAATAGACTGCAGCCGGGCGTGGTGGCGCACGCTTATAATCCCAGCATTCGAGAGGCAGAGACCGGAGGATCATGGTTCGCGGTCAGCCTCAACTACTTAGTGAGGCCCTCCGCAACACAGTGAGACCCAGTTTCAAATTAAAGAATTAAAAAAAAAAACTAGGGCAGGGGGTATAGCTTGGAGGTCAAATGCTCCCGAGTTCCATCCCCCCCCACAAAAAAAAAAGAAAAAAAAGAAAAAAGAAAAAGACTGAATGGCCCTATTCCCAGTGTTTCTGATTTAGCAAGTTTAGGATGGAGCTTGAGCATTTGAATTTCAAGTAAGCTCTCAGCTGATTTTCATGTTCTGGTCTGATGGTTGTTCTTTGAAAACTGCTGAAATAGTGAAAATAGACATTTAAAGGTAATATTTATTATTATTATTATTATTATTATTATTATTATTATTATTATTGGTTCTGGGGTTCCTGGAAGCCCTTCTACCTCCGGGCTACACTCCCAGACCTATTTTTATATTTTTTATTTGGAAACAGGGTCTTCTAAACCAGTGCGCGCGGCTGGCTTCGAACCTGCGCGATTCTCCTGTCTCTGCCTCCCAAGCGCGGGGATTACAAGCGTGAGCCACCACGCCCAGCTTCTTTATTATTTAACATGGTAAAGTATACTTAATTAACTTTAAAAGTTAATTTTTCTTAGCATGTTAGTGTTTGTGCTAGCCTACAAATAACATTTAAAAATGTTTTTTCTTTAACTTTTACTGGTACATTATAATTGTACCTAATATTGGTTAATAAGTTCTTTCATTAAAAGCATTGAATTTACTAAGTACAAATAAATCTAGCATCATTCCCTATATATTAATGAATGAATTAGTTAATTTAGTACTGGGAATGAAACTCAGGGGAATTCTACCAATGAGCTACTGACCCATTTTTTTTTTTTTTTTAAAACAAGGTCTTGCTAAGTTATCTCACACTGGTCTGGAATCTGCAATCCTCCTGTCTCAACCTTCCAAGTTCTGTGCCACCATTCCCAGCGCCCTTATGGTTTTAAAGCAGGAACGTTTTGGATCTTTGTTCTGTTAGTTTATGGCATGAAAAGGCAGTTTGTTTAGTCTAGAAATATACTTTAAAAGTGTAGTGAAGTGGTGGAGTCGCCAAGTGAGTTTAATGACTGTATATTTTATTTTTGTTATTCTTTTTGCTTTGCTTAGTTTGTTATAGGTCAAAGAATGACTCAGTGATAGCTTTAAAATGTAATAAAACTTTTATATAACGATATGGAATATAAATGTTAAAAAAAACAAAATATTATGTCATTTTCAGGAAAAGGAATGGACATAGAGATTACGCTAAGTGAGATCAACCAGTTTAAGAAAGTCAAGGGTGGCATGTGTTCACTCATATTTGGAAGCCAAAGAGAAAATTGAGATAAATGAACTTGAGATAAATGAGAAGAGGCCGGTAGCATAGTGGAAGGGGCTTGGAGGAGGGTGGTGGGGATGGAAAAGGAGGTTTGATGAAGGAAACAGTTCAAACAATGAATGCACGTATGTGTCCTTTTGAGCTTCACTATGATGTATTGTTACAAAACACCTACAGAAGTATTAAAATGATGAAGATTAATTAGACATTTTACAAGTACTAAATCAAAATACTAAAACATATATGGAAAAACCAATAATTTTCAAATGTACTATTTCCCCCTATAATTAAGGCCATGACAATGCAAACTAAGAGAAAGGTCAAGAAACTGAATTAATATGTTAATAAGGCTTTTCCTAGCTCTGCCTTAGCTTCTTATGGCCACCATAGCTAATTACCAGCAACATGGTATCTTTTCCAGCTTCTGGTGGCTCTGGGAATTCCTAGTCTTATGCATAAATCTACTCTCTGCTTCTTATTTCTTTGCATGGGCTTCTCCTTTGTGTGTCTCCATATGTCCTTTTTGGGTCTCTTATAAAGACTTATATTTGATTTAGAGTCTCCCCTTGTGTCAGTATAAACTCATCTCAATCTTTAACTTAGTTAAGTATTTGAAGTCCCTATTCTAAAGAAGTTTATTCTGAGGTTCCAGGTGGACATGAATTTGGGGAAAATATTATTAACTCATTACAATCAGTAATCTCAACACAGGCATCTGTAGCACTGTCATGGATAAGGATTGAGCATCTTTAATACTGCATTAGTCCAGCAAAGGTATCAGGTGTTGGTGTTTTTGTAAAAGATATTAGCATTCCAAAGCCCTCTGTGAAGAGCAGCAGTGGGAGGTATCTGAAAGGCAGCTAGGGATGGACAATGACAGGGATTCCATAGGAGACAACTCTTATAAGGACTATAGCTGGGTGAATGAATCTAAAAGTACATATTAAGATCCTAGCTTAGCTGATCCCGGTGGATTAAAATCAAATTCCATCATATTAGAGCAAGCAAAAGTGGGACCATGATGACAACATGGATATTGACTAGACCATTGCAAGAAAATTCCAAGAAAGAAGGATGGACTTACTAGTGATTAAAAAAAAGCAAAGAGATGGCGACAGAGAAAAACGGGGCTTACGAGCTCTGCTAAAAACCAATCTCTATTACCACAAAATCAGCGCCTTTCATAGCCAGAAAACACCATCAGCAGAGAAACAAAAAATGTAATTACAAGGGACAGAGAAAAAGAGAGCTGGAAAAACGAGACACCAGAAAGAAACCAGACCACAGTGCTGCGGCCGGAGCCACAGCACAAAGTGGTGGGCAACATCTTTCCTTGCAGCACCAGGACCCAGAGAGGAGGGGGACTCAGAACGGAGCTCAGAGCCACAGAGGAAATATGCCGGCCTCGCGGCCAAGGACGTGGCAGCAGCGCCTTACTGCCAGCGCCAGTGGCGAGTTCACCGGACGGCACCAGACCAACGCACTCAACAGCCCACCAGGCTCCAGAGAGGAACGGCAGACAGTGAGCCGAGGTGAGCTGCTGCGGATCAGCCAGGAGGAATTCGGCAGATGTCTCGGCGCAGGGAGCATCTAAAGCTCCCAGAGGCTGGGCTCAGCATACCCTGCAGGGACTCAAAGCAGAGCTCAAAACCAGAGAAGAAATACGCCAGCCTCACGGCTGAGGGTGTGGCAGTGGCGCCATATTGTCACTAGCGGCGGCAGCAGCGAATTCACCGAGTCCACTACAGCTCCATCTGCACATTCAACAACAGTGAGTCAAATTGTGGGCCCCAGAGGAGAAATCCCAGTACTGTACTCCCAGGGACTTGACCCAGTGGGGGAGTGGCGGTGGCAGAGATATCACACCATAGAACGCCCAACCTGCCACCCCCCATGGTCTAAAGCAGCCTCGATTGACTCCCTGGGTCTGAGACTCTGCGATACAACCCAGTAAAGGAGTAGTGGGGACCGAGATACCACAGACTTGAGATCCAGAGCACCTTAAGTGAAGTCGTAGTGACCCAAGGGAAGAACCCAGAGAAGGCACAAACTTCCAAAATCATGGGAAAGAGGAATAACAATGGAGCAATGAATGCCCACAACCCCACAACATCAGAACCCGATAAAACAGAAAATCAGAGATTTCTAGAAGATCAAATCAGGAAAATAACTGTAGAAATAATAGAGGTGCTTCGAAAAGAATTCAGAGAGAGCCAAAAAGAGATAAAGGATGCAATTAATGAAGTAAAGGCCTCAGTTCAAAGCACAAACAACCGATTAGACCACATGGAGAACAGAATCTCGCTCTTAGAAGATGATCATTCCAAAAATGAACGCATAGTTTCTAATCTAGAAAAAATATCCGATAGCAGGAATCTGACATTGAAGAAATATGGGCCCATCTTAAGAGAGCTAACCTAAGAATAATTGGAATAGAGGAGGGAAAAGAAGGTGAAACCAAAGGGATCAATGATCTCTTCAAGGAAGTAATAGCAGAAAATGTTCCAAACATAGAGCAATAGTTTGATACCCAGGTCCAGGAAACTTATAGAACTCCCTTTAGACAGGATTGGAGAAGAGGAACCCCACGCCACATAATTGTCAAAATGACCAATGTGGAAGCCAAGCAGAGAATCTTAAAGGCAACAAAAGCAAAGAGCCAAGTGACATTCAGGGGCAAATCAATTAGAATCACTCCAGACTTCCCAAACCAAGTCATGAGAGCCAGAAGGGCTTGGAGTAACATATTCCAAACTCTGAAAGTAAAGAACTTCTAGCCAAAAATTTCCTACCCAGCAAAACTTTCTATCAAATTAGATGGGGAAATAAGAAGCTTGCATGACAAACAGAAACTGAAGGAATTTATGTCTTCAAAACCAGCGCTAGAGAAAATACTCAGAGATTAACTACAAAGAAGAAATAGGTAACACACACCAGAAGCAGAGAAACAAGATTTTCTATCCAACAGACAACTAAGATTAGTTATCTGTGGAGATTCATTATTTATGTTAGTCTTTTACCTATCTCTAAATTGTAGTGTTTGCTTTTATTGTTGCTAATTTTTAGGATTTCTATTTGGAATATTAATATACCTTCAGATATAGCATTTGGAAATATTTTATCCCATTCTATTAGTAACTGTTAAGTCTGTTTACATTGTCTTTGGATATAAAATATATTTTTTTTATTTTTTAGGGAGTTTGTTGCCTGTGCCATTGAAATCATATCCAAGAAATTACTGCCAATTTCAGTGTTGTGAGGTTTAATGACCCAGATTTTCTTCTAAAAGTTTATAGTCTTAAGATTTATATTTAGGTCTTTTATCTATTTTGAGTTAATATTTGTATATGGTATTAGGTAAGGGTCCAATTTTATTCTTTTTCATGTAATTATTATTTTTCAACAATATTTAGTTAAAAGATTAGTATTTCTTCCACCAAATGTTCGTGGAAACCTTGTCAAAAGTAACTTGACAATATATGGAAGAATTTATGTCTAGGCTTTTATTTAGCTCCAATATTTTATATATCTGCCTTTAGAACAGTACTACACTGTTTCAATTATTCTAGCTTCATATGGTTTGAAATCAGAAAATATACATCTTCTAGCTTTGTTCTTCTTCAAGATTGTTTTGGGTACCTAGAGTCCATATTCCATATCAGGATAGATTTTTTCTGAAAAATAAATAAATAAATAAATAAATGTATGATTGTTTCACCTAAAAAAAAAAAAAAGAAAATATATTCTCTGGTAAGAAAGAAAGCAAAAAGTAATATTGAAATGTTATCTTTAAGTCATCAAAAGCTTGGTATCAGACAAATGAAACTGTTACGTGAGATTATCATCGTTAATATTGGATAAATTGCTATAATACTAGATGTCAACCACTAAGCCAAGCATGGGAAGGAGGGATGGGGAGGGAACGGGGTGGGGATCGGGTAGGGGCTAACTGGGCGATGTGTGCATGTATGTCTACAAAAGTATTTTCTTTATACCATTATGATGTATGAATACAGTGCACCAATAAAAAAAAATAGATGAAAAAACAACAACAAAAAAAAGCAAAGAGAAGTTAGCTAGAGGTAATAAAACCTGATATGAGATTTTAAAGTTGACCACAGGATTTCTTCAGATTTATGAATAGGATTTGTTGTGAATCTATCTTGGCTGGGGTTATGACCACCATGACCCATTAATAAACTTTAACATGCATCTATGGTCACCGGTAAACAGGAAGAGAGGGTAAAGTAATCAAGAAAGCCAACCAATCAACTAGCATAAATGATAGCAGAGTGAAAAGTGCAGAAAACACTGGGAAATGTACAAGAGAGTAAGAAGGGAATTGGCCAAGTGGCATTTTTACCACTTCTCTGAAGAATGAGAAATCAAGAAAACAATATTTTTTGGTCATAGCAGTATGGGTAGTATTACCTTAAGTTGAGTATAAATGTAGAAAATATTCAGAAACATTGATCTGTTCTCACTTCAGAGAGAAAGTTCATAGATAAATAATAACTGTGCTTCTTTTCTAGGTGTGTAGTGCTTTCTGCTCTACAAATGTAAAATGTAGCAGAAATAATATTAGTATAAGTCATAAACCTGCCAATGCTCCTTTACATGACTTGATTTTTTAAAAGCTTTAAATTAAAGGGTCCTTTTTTCCCCTCAAGCACTGTTTTCATTGAAAATATTACTGCAAGACAAAATATATGTGTGCTTTTTATGGTCTGGTCAAAGACATACAGGTATCTGTCTAAATCAGAAATTAGAACAAATAGTCTATCAATAACTTTTTTCTAATTTGTGTATTGAGAGCACTTTTACAAAAGAATAAGAACTAGATCATCTTTGGTTATACATCCCAATTCTCTTCATAGAAAATTAAATAGTGTATAATTGGAGATGTTCCAGAAATTCTGGAATTCATTTTTGTCTTCCTTGTACAATTAATATTTTGATAACTTTCTCAACTACATTTCAACTAGCACCTAGAATCCGTCATCACATTGACCTTACTCTCTGTCTACCTTGCCAATATACAGCATTGGATAAACCCAAACATCTGTTTTGTTTGCTTGTGCTGAGTTCTGCTACAGAAAGAAAAGAGTGCCAATTGGCTCCACTACAAATTTATGCCATTTAATCTCAATTGGGCCTTCAATACTGCTTGGCAATTCTTCATTCAGCTCTGTGATGATGCCCCCAGCAGATGTTCAAAATCTTTTTTACTTGCCACAAGCTCTCATTCCCCAAAGAAGAAAATCATAGGACAGAAACAAAACAATTTGTAAAGAGTCTGATGCAAGAAACCTTTTTTCCCTGAAACAGGATTTAAAACTACATGTTAAAAGAGCACAGCCATGTGCCTGAAGAAACTGACCCGGATCAATCAACACAGAGGTCTATTCTAGTACGATGCCTGGACTTTAACAGGGGAACCCTCTCCTGTTCAAATCATCAAAATCACTCATTAAGAAGAGGAAATCAGATTATCATAATATTTTAGAAGAAAGGCTTTATGTTAGCAGAAAAAAGGGGTATATTTAATAAAGCCAAGGAAAGAAAATGTGACCTAAGGATTTGCCACCCAGCCTGACTTTCAAATAAAAAGGCCACAGAACACATTTATCAAGATGGAAGAACTCAGGAAATATTGTTCTCATGAGGACTTTCCCATTTTAGAGAATACACGTTTTTAAATCAGGGTTGTCTTTTTAATTGGTGCATTATGATTATACCCAGTGGGGGATTATTTGTTATGTGTTTGTACATGCACACATGTAATTTGATCAATTTCACTGCCTCCTACACTTCCCTGGTCCCCTTTCTCTAGTCTACTGGTTTCTATTTTCATGAAACACATCCCCTTTCCTGTTTTAGAGAACACACTTTGGACAATTAAAACATTTGAAGACATCCTAAAACTTGAGCCCAATATCTACAAAAGATTCTCATAGAAAAGAGAGGCAATCAAACATTTTATACTTCCAGATAGAGGAATATACCTTCACTCCAACAGACAAAAAAAACAAATTAAATGTGATCCAGGCTATAGGACTTACCAATTTACACAAAACACAGAAAAGAGCTAAATCTGAGACTGTGAAAATTCCCGAAGGACAGAAGAAAGTATTTTCAACAAATAAATTGCAAGGAAAACAAATGAAGGGAAACTCTAAGATAAAAACATACTTTGCTGGGCATAGTGGCACACACTTGAGACAGGAGGATTGTAGGTTCGAGACCAGCCTCAACAACTAAACAAGATTCTGTTTCAAAATAAAAGATAAAAAGGGCTGGGGATGTTGCTCAAAGGTAGACTGTCCCTGTGTTTAAATGTCCCAGTACCAAAACCAAAACAAAGCAAAACATAAAACATGATGAAACTACTTATGAATTACCAAATAGAACTGGGTATGATGGCATATGCCTGTAATCCCAATACTTGGATGACTGAGGCAGAGAGTTTGCAGGTTGTAAGCCTGACTCAGAAATTTAGCAAAACCTTTACCAACTTGTCAAGATCCTATTTCAAAATAAAATAAAAAGCTGGCCGTGGTGGTACACACTTGTAATCCCAGCATTTTGGGAGGCTGAAACAGGAGTATCGCAGTTTGAGGACAGCCTCAGCTACTAAGTGAGACCCTTTGCAACTCAATGAGACCCTGCCTCAAAATAAAAAAATAGGGCTGGGGGTGTAGCTCAGAGGTCAAATGGCCCTGGTTTCTATCTCTAGTACCACAAAAATAAATAAATAAATAAATAAATAAATAAATAGGTATAGCTTGGAGGTAGATGTGTGCCTGGGTGTAATCCTTAGTACTAGAAAAAGATGTCTTTATATTTGTCATTATTTGTTCAAGCTCATCTAAAATTAAGTCACCAAAAATAAGTTCTATTATGTTCACCTAGCTTTGCTATTTTATTACTAGCTACTTCCTATTAACCGCCAAGCTTTTCTCTTATGAGTATTAATCTCATCTTAAATCTTTGACAATGGAAAATTGTAGGCACATACAGAGGTAATTATAGTGCTAAAAAAAAGAACCTACATGATCTCATGATAGAGACTCAGTGATTCTCAACACATGATCAGTCTTGTTTTGTTTTGTTTTTTCTGTGTACAAATCTAATGCCTCTTGTTATCAAAGGAAAGAGGAACTCAGCACAGGACCAGTGGGGTTTTGGAAAAGACCTGACAGAAAAGAATTTTAGCTTGGAGCCATGTGTAGTGGTTCACCCCTGTCCCTCCAGTACTTGGAAGGCTAAAACAAGATCACAGGTTCAAGACCAGCCTCAGCAACCTAGTGAGACCCTGTTTCAAAACAGTAAGAAAAAGGGTGCATGTGAGTGTGTGTGTGTGTGTGTGTGTGTGTGTGTGTGTAGCCATTAAGGTCTTCCCCTTATCTTTACTAAAAGTATACTTCTTACTGTCTTTCCATCCAGAGTCAACAAGGTTTGGGGTCATGGAGGTTTCAAAGTAATTAAGACTCTCTCAGAACTAATGATGCTATTGTTCTGTCTGAGCTAAGATTAGGTTTGTGTTGTTTGTGTTGCACCAGGGTATTGTTTGACCTGCCCGGACTTTGGACTTTTTCTCATCTGGGGTAACCTGAAGTTAAAAACTATAAATACCACAAGAGAATAAACCCCATGATCAGCCAGTAGAGATATTGACCCTGGAGTGGACTGGCGATCCCTCCATGTTAGGAATAAATAATATTTGAAATTAAATTCTTAGAGCTATATTATTTCATCCTCACTCCTCTCTTCGGAACCCGCACTTTTGCCGGCTGGCTCCGGCATGTGTGTGTGTGTGTGTGTATGTGTGTGTGTGTGTGTGTGTGTATGTGTGTAGCTTGGAGGTAGAATGCCTCTGAGTTCAATTCCCAGTTTCTCCCAGACTCCACCACATAAAAAATTTCAGCCTGAGCCAAAGACAGACAAGGATTTTATTCAGGGAAGGAAGAAATACTCATTCACCTTGGGATACAGGAGGATCAAAGGTTCGAGGCCAGCCTTAGCAACTTAGCAAGACTCCTCAACAACTTAGTGAGCCCCGGCTTTGAAAAGAAAAATTGAAATAGGGCAGGGGGTGGTGTAGCTCAGAGGTAGAACATGCACTGTAATCCAACATTTGGGAGGCCGAGACAGGGGTCGTGGTTCGCAGACAGCCTCAGCTACTTAGTGAGGTCCTTTACAACTCAGTGAGACCCTGTTTCAAAATAAAGAATAAAAAACAGTTTGGGGGTGTAGCTCGGAGGTAGAGCGCCCCTGGTTTCCATCCCCAATACTGCAAAAAAAAAAAAGGAGAAATTTACATCAAAGGGAGAATGTGTATTTGGAAAGTGAGAGACACGCCTTGGGGTGCCAGGTCTTCTTTTAAGGGCGGCCTGGTGAGAGGTGGGCAAGGGAAGGGATGGTGATGAAGTCAGTCTGCTAATCACAGGACCACCTAGGGCTCACTGTTCGTCTCCTAGGGCTTCACTGTCTAATCTTTGTCTTTGCCTTAAACTGACCAACAGAGAGCTCTCTTGATCTCCTCTGAGGCGGAGTAATTAACAGTTCTCCAGGTATTTTACAAGTGAGCACATTTTTTATCTGGTGTCCTGCTACCTTTCCTGATCTGTGTGTTCTCTGTTGCTGATCAAAAAACATACCCTGTTTGAGGATAGCTAACAGTGCTCAGGATAATTAACATAAGCGAGTAAGTAATTTATAAATCCCCCAGAAAGTTGGAACTACCAGGACTCACCTTGGGGTAGGGTAATATCCCTGACTTGAGGAATAAAGGCATCAGGGCATTTTACCACAGGCTCCCATATTAAAGTTACATTTCCGTCCTTCTTCTTTATGCTCCTCTCTACCTATTCCATTTCTTCTATCTTATCTCTTTGTCACTGGATTATTTGTAATTGAATCCAAGTCATGTTATTTTCATCCCAAAGCATACTTTAGAGGAAGTGAGCAGCAGAGAACTCTCAAAAAACAACCTGCCGAAAAACTTTGCCAAATAGTACCAGTTAAATCCAGTGCCTGCAGGAGACCCAAACCAACAAACCCTACAGGTCTACCCAGAAATTAACTCAGATCTTGCTAACATTAATGTTTACAACTTTGTGGTTGTACTTATACCACCAGTTATGACCCATGCCTTTACGAGACCAAAGTCGACAAAGGTCATAATGCCTCCAGAAAATTCCCAATATTTTGCTAAAGTTTATGTTTGCAACATTTTAGTTATAAATTCCAATCCACCTGGATAATAGAAAGAGAATTGACCTAGAAATAAGGATTTGGGTTAGTCCCAGCACTGCTAATTTATTTTACTACTTTCCTAAGCAAACTTAAAATTGGGGGCCAATTCCTTCAGAGGATGGATGTGATATCTCAATATTTTTCAAGTTCTATACCTCTAAATTGACTTTTAGTAGCACTATCTCTTTTTGGAACTAGAAGATAAAGCTTTAATGCTCTTCAGGAAAAGTTAACTGTAGTTGAAAAATTCTCTGAGAATGAGGTTAAGATAAAGAAATATTTTAAAATATAAATTTTAGCAAGATATACAATCACTGCAGTTCCAAGAATCTGCTGTTCATGAGGTATTTTCTGGCACAGGTATGAAGACACAAGCAGAGATTGCTCTCTAAAGAGTTAGAAAAGCATTAACTTACTATATAACGAAGTGCTCATGTAAGAAATGCGTTAAGCCAGAATTCACAGTTCAGATAAATTTCTGGGCCAGGTTGTCACCTGGGTCTTAACAAGGCACTTTAGAAAATAATAATGTTTACCTTCAAAATATGCTTAGCAATGCCATTCACAAATACTAATGGAATGCAAAACATATATCTGAGTAGGAAAAAATTCTCTGGATTGAGAATGCTCACTGGTACATTGCATTAATAATGTTCCGACCCTCGACTTCCTACCACCAGGAGAAAAACCTAGGGAGTGGTACAATTGAGCCCACTCTGGCTTCCTTCCTTTAATGCACTGTGAATGGCATCTCAAGGGAACATGCTGCTCAGAAAGATGAAGCAGAAGTCTTCATTCCCTCCACCTCTTCAGTAAGACCACTGGAACATCACGTTGCATTTTGATGTTTTGCCCATCTGCAGAGTCTTCAGCTTCCTTCTGGTGCTCTTTCTCACCTAAGTTTTGGAGGCACTGACACTTGTGTCGAAAGTCAAGAGTCTAGCAGTGACCTTTAAGAGCTCCACTTCTGTACTGCTGATCCTGCCTATCGTGGTTAGTCGCTCACCGCCCGCATGCAATTCTAACTACTTCAAGACCTCTTCAATGATGACTTTTTATGCAGTACTGGGGATTGAACCCAGAGGCATTCCACCTCTGAGCTACACCCCAGTTCCTTTTATTTTTTATTTGGAAACAGGGTATTGCTAAGTTTCTGAGGCTGGGCTCAAACCTGAGATCCTCCCGTCTCAGCCTCTCAAGTACGGAGATGACAGGGTTGCGCCATCACACTTTCCTCTGTTCAGTGGTCTCTAACCACAGACGATTCTCTGTATTTTCCAGCTGTCCTTATTCCTTTGTGTGGTGGAATATCTAGGTGCTTATCCATCAACTGGATTCCTAGGCTGTAGAGTTGTCCACTTTATTTTCCACTACGATAGTAGATTTGCTTTCTAGTATAATCGAACCTTCCTCTCTACTGACAGATTCTTTCCTTATTTCCTTCCTTCCTTCCTTCCTTCTTTCCTTCCCGCCCTCCCTCCTTTTATATTTTTATTGGCACACAGAGGCATTCTAACTCCAAGCTACACCCTAGCCCAATTTTATTTCTTCTTTTTAAACAGGGTCTTGCTCCATTGCTGAGCCTGGCCTCTAATCTTTGACTTCCTGTCTCAGCCTCCCAAGTACTGGGATTACATGCGTGTGCCACCACGCTCAGCCTGCGTTATCTTTTCAGTAAACATGTAGGGTCTGTTTCTTATAGCCCTTTACAAATGCACTGGGCCCTTCGGTAGCTCAGTCGGTAGAGCGGAGGACTGTAGAAACGCACTGACTTGTGTGGATTACACACCACAAATAACTGGAATAGAAAGTGATATCTTTGGATGTAATGCTGACGTTGTTCCCAGAGGTGTGTTGACTGGTATGGACCAGATCACATGACTAATTGATCTGGAATCTAATATCCCTGGAATTAATTTGGTGATAACAGCTTTCTCCCCCTCCCTCAGATAAGTATTTACTCCTGTTGATCAGAACCCATGACTAATTTGTTCAGGACCAATATCATTAGAATTCATTTTGGTTGTGACCTCTGACCTCCTTCTGCTTCAGGTAAGCCTTTACTTACAGAGATTAGGCAAACAAATAACTCATTGTGAAACAAACGTTGTTGGATATAATTATGGGGGTCAGTTAATTATTTTCTATCTTCATTCAGGGAAGTCTTCATTTATTTAGGATATACCTCAAGACTAACTGATTCAGAATTCAAGTTTACTGGAATTAATTGGGATCATTTTTGTTTTCCATCTTCTCCTTCAGCCAAACCTGTCTTTATATGGTTTAGGCCATTGTCTAATTGTTTCAGGATATAATATTATAGGAATTTATTTATTTTTTTGGTGCTGGAGATTGAACCCAGGGGCATTCTACCTCTGAGCTACACCCCAGCCTTATTTTTTATTCTTTATTTGGAAACAGGGTCATACTCAGTTACAGAGGGCCTCATTAAGTAGCTGAGGCTGGCCCCAAACCTGCATCCTTCTGTCTCAGCCTCCCAACTACTGGGATTAAAAGCATGTGCCAGTACCCCAAGCTCTATAGGAATTAATTAATTTTTTTTTTGCGGGTCTAAAGGTGAAACCCAGTGGCATATGACCTCCAAGCTACACCCCCTGCCCTATTTTTTTTTTATTTTATTTTTTGGATGGTACTGGGGTTCCTGGAAACCCTTCTACCTCCGGGCTACACTCCCAGACCTATTTTTTATATTTTTATTTGGAAACAGGGTCTCTTAAGCCAGCAAGGCTGGCTTTGAAGCTGCGCGATCCTCCTGTCTCTGCCTCCCAAGCTCTTGGATTACAAGCGTGCGCCACCACACCCGGCTACAGGAATTAATTTTAATGGTGATATGGCAATAGTTCAAATAGTTCTGCTATTCTCCATGAAATAGTGGACTCTAATTAGCTCTGTTGTTCATCACACAGCTCTTCCAGAAAGATTTTTTTCTCATCTTCCAATCATCACAGAAATCTTGAAGTGAACAGACCAAGTTCTTCTATATCCAGTCATGTACTGAGCCTACCCAGGACGTTAATACTTCATGAAAATCCTATTCTAGGCCAGGCGTGGTGGCGCATGCTTGTAATCCCTGCGCTTGGGAGGCAGAGACAGGTCACGCAGGTTCAAAGTTGGCTGCGCTGGCTTAAGAGACCCTGTTTCCAAATAAAAATATTAAAAAAAATAGGTCTGGGAGTGTAGCCCGGAGGTAGAAGGGTTTCCAGGAACCCCAGTACTACCAAAAAAAAAATCCTATTCCTACACCTCCCACTCCACTCAGGGCTTTCTATCTCTGAGCTATACTACCTGCCCTTTTTATTTTGGAGCAGGGTCTCAGTAAGTTGTTAAAGGCCTTGTTAAATTACTGAGGCTGACCTCGGACATACATTCCTCCTCTAACAGCCTCCCAAGTACTGAGATTACAGGCATTCACCACTCTCCCAGCTATATTTAGATTTTTAAGTAATCTCCATACTGTTCTCTATAATGGTTGTACTATTTTACATAACTCAAAGAGTATATGAGTATTCCTTTTTTTCTACATCCTTGCTGGCATTTGTGATAGCTTACTTTTCGTCATTTTTATTGTAGTCATTCTAAGTGGGGTGAGATGATTTCTAATTATAGTTTCAAAGTGCATTTCTCTGTTAGCTAATGCTATTTAACATTTTAAAATATGTTGCCCATTTGTATTTCTTCTTTTGACAAGTGTCTATTCAGCTCTTTCTAGCAATCATATTTGGATGCCCTCTTAGACATTTACATTTTCCAGGATATTCTGTCTTCATCTCTGTGTAATTACTCATCCTCAATGGAAGAGTTTTATTTAGTTCCTCTCAATCCAATCATGTTTTGAATCCACCCTCTGATCTTTCGTTCTTCCACAAAATTCTGTTCTTACCCTCATCCAACCCACATACACACACTGTCTCAGAAATGTGGGGGCAAGAATTAAGTTCAGCAGTACTTCAACCAACCCCCTTCATCTGCCTGAACTTCACCTCATCCTTAAAGGACTAAGACTTACTCTGGTAGACATAGTCAAAGGATGGATCTTAGCTTAGATCTTCTTCAAGCCGAGCATGGGGGCCCATGCCTGTGGTCCCAGTTTTTGGGAGGCTGAGAAAAGAGGATCAAAAGTTTGAAGACATCCTCAGCAACTTTGCAAGGCTCTCAGCAATTTAGTGAGACCCTATTTTGAAATAAAAAAGGGTTGGGGGAGTGTAACTTAGAATGAGAATGCTCCTGGGTTCGATCTCCAGAAACACACACACACACACACACACACACACACACACACACACACACACACGATCTTCTTTAAGCCATCATGTTCAGATCCCTATCACAGACTAGTACTTTTCCAAAGATGCTGGATGGATCCTGATTCACCTATCCTTACATAAATTTGCAAGGTGGGAAGGACGAGGAAAAAACATTCTGGGAATAGTAAAAGGATGAGAGGGGATCAGAGCATGATCGGTCTTTCCTCTGGCAGTTGTTGACAGAGAACAGGCTCTGAGAACAAAACTTCCTGGAAGAATTCGGAGGTCAGGAGGTATGATCAGAAGGTGATTGGTTGGTTGAAGGAGAAATGAACTGAAATCCCTCCTCTGGTTGCTTCTGTATGGGTGAGTTTGTGGAAGAGAGACAAATCTTTCCAGAAACAGTAAAAATGTGAGCACAGGTCCAAACATAATTAGTTGAAGGAAAACTATACTGATTTCCCTTCCCTGAGTGTTTCTGATAGAGTAAGAGTAGGAGGACAGAAATTTCCTGAAAATGTAAAGGTCAGAAAGTGGAAGCAGAGTGTGATTACTTGAAGGAGACATCAACCAAGTTCCCTTCTCTGGGGACTCTGTGAACGTGCGTGTGGTAGTAAAGACAAAACTCTCTGGAAGAAGAAAAGGTCATTGGTTTGGCTCAGAATATGATTGGATAAAGATGACCTAAATATTCGACTTCACAGAAGGTTTCTGTGTGGGTGTTAGAAAGTAGACAGATCATTCTGGGAAAAGTAAATGTCTGGGAGCAGTTTGTAACATGATCGGTTGAAAGGGAGCTGAGCTAGGCTTACTCCTCTGGGCATTTCTGATCAAGTGCGTATATGAGCACAGAACCTTCTAGAAAAAATCATCTTCCTTCATTGGGGGTCTCTGTGAGGGTGGGGGCGAGAAAATGAGGACAGACCCTCTGGGAAAACTAAATGTCCAGGAGCAGGTCCAAACACAATCAGTTGAATGGGAAGCAAACTAAACAGGGTCTGTTCGACATAGTGAGATTAGGGAAAAAAAAAACTCTTTGAAAGAAATTAAAGGTAAAAGGTAAAATAGGTTAAAAATGGAGACTGAGCTACGTTCCTTTCCTAGGGTTGTGAGGTTTGTTGGGGTTGGAGTGGAGTATGGCCAGACCCTTTTTTTTTTAGAAGTAAAGGTCAGTGATTAGACTCACATTACTGGATGAGGCAGATCTGAATAAGCTTCCCTCTCTAGGGGCGTCTGTGAGGTTGGAAAATGAGAATGGGTCACTCTGGGAGGCATCTGGAGTAGGATGTGTTGAAGGAGTGTTGAACTAATTTCCCTTCCCTTAGTGTTTGTGAGATGGTGAGAATAGGAAGTTTGGTCCATATTTCTTTATCCACTCATGTTCTGAGTCCAACCATTGAGCTTTATTCCTTCTAGAATGTTCTGTCATTATACCATTTTCTGCCAACATACCCTCAAAGAAATTCTAGTAAGAAGAGAATTTAGTTTGCTTTAATTCAACCAGTCACCCTTTGACAACCACTTTCTAGCCTTTACATATTCCAGAAAGTTCTGTGCTTATGTCCTCGCTGTAGCAGACACACTTGAGGAAGAGTCCCAATTGGTCTTATAAGCACTGGTTCCCAAATATTGACTACTTAGTGCCAGTATTTATAAGGCTGAGACAGGAGGATAATAAGTTCACGGCCTGTCTTAGCAACTAAGCAAAACCCTATTTCAAAATAAAAAGGGCTGAGGGGGGTGTAGCTCAGAGGTGAATGTCCTTGTGTTAAATTCCTAGCAGCAACCCTCCAAACAAAAAGAAAACAAAATGGAAAGGAAATATTTACCAATCACAGGAAATTGTGTCTTCTTCACCCCCTCCAGAGAAATCTCCATGACTTTTGATCACTTTCAATGTGTTCCACTGGTGAAAGTAGGATCTTCGAAGATGAGAGGACTATCTACTTCTTATTTATTCAGTCAATTACTATTTGAACACGTCTCATGTTCCATGGTTCCTCCAATAAATTTTTTCCTCATCTCTCTATGCAAATATTGTGAGGTAGAAGCACCTTTATCTTACTCTTTAACCAATCATTCTGGAACATTTCCTGAACTAGACATCCAGAATATTCTGTGCTCCCTCTTCCAACCTTGCAGAAATACACAGGCATGGGGCCTTAGATTAATTCTTCAGCCAGTCATATTATCAACTCAATCTCCTTTTAGATAATTTTTCTTTTCGACTCTTGTTCCTCATTCTCCTGTCCTTACAGAAACACACAGAGGATGACATCTTACTCAATATCCTTCTTTTTTCCTTCTTTTAGAATTTTTCTTCTTTTAGAATTTTGTTCCCCATTCTCCCGTCCTTGCAGAAACACTGAGGATGGCACCTTGTTCATTGTCCTTTGCATATCCCTACCTGACCTTTTCTTTTCTCAGAATGCTCTTCTTATTCCTGCACCCTTGAAGAATCATCAAGGGAAGGGGCAAACTTTATTTCTCCCTAGTTCCGCATTAATCGGGGCTAGTTGCCTTTCTCTTAATTAATTCTTGGTCCATAGTCCCTAAGTGGGTTCGGCTCTGGCTATCTAAGCAATATTCACATAAAAAGAGGAAGCTGAATAATTGTGTTTCAGGGCACATGTGGTTATATAATTTTATTTTTCCTGATATACCTTAAGAAGTCAAAGAAACAAAAATAAGGTTGACTTTTTTATTGTCATTTTCATAATTTTTCTATTTTTATATATCTTTTGAAATTGGAATGACTCTAATTGCTTATATGGAATGCATTTGGGCCTTCTAGAATCTTTCCAAAAAGCTTGTTCAAGATAGAGATGCCTGTCATCCCAGTATTTGGGAGGCTGAGGCAGGAGGATCACAGGTTTCAGGTCCGCCTCAGCGCTTAGTGAGACCCTGTTTCAAAATATAAAGTAAGCCGGGCATGGTGGCACACGCTTGTAATCCCAGTGCTTGGGAGGCTGAAACAGGAGAATCGCACAGGTTTGAAGCCAGACTCAGCTACTTAGTGAGGCTCTCAGGAACTTAGTGAGACCGTGTTTCCAAATAAAGTATAAAATAGGTCTGGGAGTATAGCCAGGAGGTAGAAATTGGGGTATAGCTATGAGGTAGAATGTGTCTGGGTTTTATTCAACCCCCAGAATCAAAGAGGAAGGAAGGAAGAAAAAGAGGAAGATTGTTCAAAGCAAAATATTATGCTGAAAGCAGGGCATAGTGGCTCAAGCTTGTAATCCCAGTGCTTGGGAGGCTGAGACAGGAGGATCGCGCAGGTTCAAAGACAGCATCAGCTACTTAGTGAGGCTCTCAGCAACTTAGTGAGACCCTCTTTCCAAATAAAATGTAAAATCGGTCTGGGAGTGTAGCCTGGAGGTAGAAACTCCCTGGGTTCCATCCCCACACACACATAAAATATTATGCTGAATTTCATTTGTTAAAAAATTTGCTATAAATGTATAGTTGTGTAAGATAATTTTATACAGTTATAAAAGATAATTGTGGGTTCACATGCATTTATAGAAAGTAATACAGAGTCATGGTACCCTTTACTCGGTTTCACCTATGATAGCCACTTGCAAAACAGTATAATAATTACAATTTTCATGGTACAATCCACTGATCTCATTCAGATTGTCCCAATTTCACTTACACGTGTGTGTGTGTGTGTGTGTGTGTGTGTGTGTGTGTGTAGATTTCTGTATCCATTAATACAAAAACGGACTTCTCTCAACCCCCACCATGGTCCTAAACTCTGTTAACAATTAATCTGATTTCCATCACTGTACTCATTTTTAGTTTAGTTTCAAGAATACTGACCTGGTGGAGCATGCCTATAATCCCAGTACTTTGGAGACTGAGACAGAAGTATCACAGGTTTGAGGCCAGTCTCCGCAATTTAGTGAGACTCTTAGCTACTTCGTGAGACCTACTAAAAACTAAAGAGCTTGGGGTGTAGTTTAGAGAAAGTGATGCAAAGAGCCATGTTTGGGAAAGATTCATCTAGAATAGTTTCTAGCCTAAAACAGTCTGTCTCTGTGTCCTTATGATTCATTAGTAGCTGGGTATGGTAGTGTACACCTGAAACCCAAACATTTAGGAGGCACCTGGCTGGATTTTATTGATTTTTATTTATTTAATTTTTATGGTATTGAATCCAGGGCATTCTACCTCTATGAGCTATACCCCTACTATTTTTTGTTGTTGTTTCAAATTTTCATCTTTTATTTTCGCAAAGCAAGAATGCACGTTGTAATGATTTTAGAGAGGCATCGGTGATGGATCACATAAACAGTCACAAAAGCACCTGCAATAATCTCAGAGTAAAATGATAGGTCGAGCAATAATACACGCATTGCAGAATGGGCTCTATGTCTATGGCACAGTTTATGAATGTTCGGTATACCCCTACTGTTTTGTAGTTTTTTGTTTAGGAACAGGGTTTTCACTAAATTACTAAGAGTCTCGCTATATTGCTGAGACTGTTCTTAAATTTGCTATTCTTCTGTCTCACCCTCTTAAATCCTGAGATTACAGGCACGACCCAACATGCCTAACTGCTGTTGGATTTTAAATGCAATTCTAAACCAGGCGTGATGGTGCACATCTGTAGCACCAGTACTTGGGAGGCTGAGGCAGGAGGATCTCAGGTTTAAAATAAAGAAAAATAAAAAAAGGGCTCGGTGTAGCTTGGAGGTAGAATGCCCCTGGGTTGAATGCCCAGTACTGCAATAAACAAACAAACAAACAAACAAACAAACAGAGTGTAGAGGAGCTGTAGACTCTATATGAGGAAGGAGAAATCATAGGTGAACAGATAAGGCGACCTAATTGAGGGGGATGGGGAGAGAAGAGGAAATTCCCTAGGGTACATGATGTACATTCACAAACATATCAAAGTCAGTCACTAAGACAAATATGAGAAGGAGGGAGGGGGAGGGAATGGGGTATGAATTGGACTCCATTAAGATGTATGCCTGCAATGTACCAATAAAATAAAGAAAAACAAGGAGAGTGTAGTCTTTTTAGGTTTTATTGATTTTTAAGTTTCTAAATTTTTATTGGTGTATTGTAGTCAGACATCTGAATGGGATACAAAATGGAGACATACATGCACACATCACCCAATCAGCCCTCACCCAGTTCCTACCCCATTCCCTCCCCCTCCCTCCTTCCCATGCTTGGCTTAGTGATTGATGTGTCTGTGAAAGTACATCATGTGCATTAGAGAGTTTCCCTCTTCCCCCTTCCATCCCCTCAGTTAGGTCACCTGATTTGCTTATCTATAGTATCTCCTCTGTCTAGAGTTACTCCTATGACCCATTTTCTCCCTAGCTTCCTTCACAGATGAATTTATTAATTTTATAAATGGTGTGTGCTTGCATTTTATATTTAGAAAGAGGATTCATTCAGAAAAATCATTGTGGTAAGTCATCCAATGTGTTTAAGGTCAACATAAATCTTAAATTGAATGGCTATTGAAAAAAAGTTGATAAATACGAGCAATTTATATTTTCCATTAATTCTAGGTTATTGATCATCTTATCACATGATGCTTGATTGTCAAGAGTAATAGAAATAAGTTTCTTTCTTTGACTGAAAATACTTAAAAAGATGCCACAGAATATGTGCAGTTTATCATATATTATTAGAAGATACTAAGAAATCAGTTTTAGATGAGTAATGACCATGCTAATAAAACTTAGGAAAAGTATAAATTATCCTATGGTACTATGCATTTTTTGTATAGTTAAAATGATCTAAGGATTTTTCTTATAATTAAGCAAGTTTTCTCTAATTTTAATAGTTGACAATTTTATACTTTTTAATAGCTCATCTACAGTTTTATTCAACTAATTACTAATGATTTATATTGAAGGAAGTTTAATTCACATTAAAATAAATGCAGCAATAAAAATATTTTCAGATAAGAGAGTTAATTGGGTTGGATTTTTTTTTTCTTTTTGCTACAGTGCTACGGAACCAGAAAGCATTTTACTTCTGAGCTATACCCCCACATACACAGCCCTTTTGGTTTTTATTTTTTATTTTTATTTTTTTGGTGGTACTGGGGTTCCTGGAAGGCCGTCTATCTCCGGGCTACACTCCCAGACCTATTTTATTTTTGGAAACAGGGTCTCCTAAGCCAGTGCGGCTGGCTTCGAACCAGCGAGATCCTCCTGTCTCTGCCTCCCAAGCCGGGATTACAAGCGTGCGCCACCACGCCCGGCCGCCCTTTTTGTTTTTAAAACAAGAGTCTTGCTAAGTTGCTGAGGTTGGCCTTGAACCTGCGATCTACCTGTCTCAGCCTCCCAAGTACGGAGATTATAGGCATGCACCACCATGCCTGGCTAGATTGAAAAAAATTTTTAAATAAAATAAAACAGGGGTTAGGGATGTAACTTAGTAGTAGAGTACTCACCTAACATGTGCAAATCCCTAGGTTTTATCCAAAGCATCCACCCCTAAAAGATGAAACAATGCAGTTCAAGAAATTCAGGTTGCTCTTTGGGGGGCAATGGGAGGTGAACCTGGGAGCTGCACTCCAAGCACATTTTTTTTGAAAAATTGAATCACGGTCTCATTAAATTGCTGAAGGTCTCACTAAGTTGCTGGCTTTGATCCTCCCGTCAGCCTCCCATGTACTGGGGTTACAGGTGTGCACCAGCACGCTCCGTTTACTATCTCTTTAAAAATGACTTTTCCTCGCATTGTCCTCAATTAGATACTGTTTTGGGCAGTCTAGCTATAAATGACACACCTTTTTTTACAGGGTAACTATAGCGCAGAAAGTTTAATGTATTTCTTGTGTTAGATGAGATTAAATCCCGAAATAGAAAATGCAGATCATTGATCAACAAAGGAAATCGGGTGTTAAACAGTATAATCTTGTTTAGGTCAAAATTACATAAAACTACATACTGTATATATACATTCCTACAAGAAGTTAAAAAGCATAATCACTACAGAGTTAACACAGGGGATGTCTGAATGTGAAGGCTTACTTTTTAAGTTTTTATTTATATTTTTAGCATTCCATAGTCTGCATATACTATTTTTACAAATATAAATGTTTTTTTTCTTTTTATTGGTGTACTGTAGTCATACATCTTAATGGAGTACAAGATGGTAGAGGCATACATACACACATCACTCAGCCCTTCCCCAACTCCAACTCCATTTCCTCTCCCTCCCTCCTTTCCTAATATGTAAAAGCGAGGGAGAAAAAGGATCATAGGTGTAACTCTAGATGAGAAAGGAGAAACCATAGATGAGCAAATAAGGCAACGCAAATGGAGGGATAGGAAGGGAGAAAAGAGAAATTCCCTAATGTACACAATGTGCATTCACAAACATATCAAAGTCGATCACTAAGCCAAACATAAATAGTATTTTTAATTCATTGCAAATAAAAAAGTTTGGTGAACATATCATGCCATTTGGCTGCGAGTTCATTTTTTAACCAATGAAGAAAAATAAATGCAAACATTTCAAGTTAAAAATGTTTTATGACTTCAGCATAACTGTAGGCACGAATGTATTGCTCTCCCTAGGTTTATCAGCTCTACCGTTAACATTTGGAGCAGTCCATTTTTTGTGTGCTCATTTGTAGGTCAGGCTTTTAGACATACTATTTTATTTTGACATTTTTGTGTGCTGGTTTACATTTTCTTCCTGCTGGTGGGCTTGTTTTATGCATACCATAAGGCGTGTTGGATATAAATAGACCTTACCCCCCTACACACACACACTAGATAGGAATAAACTCTAGGAGTAGTGGTGAGGCTGGAGTACTGGTGTCTGCCTAGCTGAACGTCTTAGCGTTGGCCTGAATTAGCTTAAACTAGTTTGCTTTGTGCGTAATCAGAGAGCCTTTTCTGTCGTCACTGCTATGATCCCAAACATGTGACCACAGAACATGGAGGAAGGACGATTTATTTGCCCAATGTTTTTTGGAAATTTTAGGTTTTAGTCCACATGAAGCCAGGATCTGGAGCTCAGAACATGGCAGTGGGAAGCAGAGAGGAGAGAGAACACAAAGGTTCTGCTCTTCACATGATGGAGGCCAGAAGCAGTGAGAACAAGCAAGCAAGGGGATTCAATGGCCCTAGGCTACCGCCCCAGCATGCTAAGTCCATCACAACCCTCATGGTTTCATTATATCAATTCTGAATATTAATCCATGAAACCCTCAGGGGACATTATCTAACCATGACATAGGGCTTGAACCTAGGGAGCTCTGCCTCAGACCCACACCCCTAGCCCTCTCATTTTTTTAAAATTTATTTGCAGTTATGGAGATTGAACCCAGAGGCATTCTACCTCCGAGCTATACCCCCAGTCCTATTTTTTACTCTTTATTTTGAAGCAGGGTCTCACTAAGTTGCAGAGGCATCACTAAATACCTGAGGCTAGCTATGAACCTGTGACCCTTCCGTCTCAGCCTCCTAAGTACTGGGCCAGCTCTAAGTACAAGCCCAGCTCTTTTGAAACAGAGTCTCGTTAAGTTGCTGAGGCTGCCCTTAAGCATGCAGTTCTTCTGTCTCAGCCTCCCAAGTCCTGAGTTTACAGGCACATGCCACCATGCCCTGGCTTCGAATGTATTATTCTTAATAAAAATGGTAGAGGGCTATGGCTTTGTGTTCTAAGAAAGCATAAAATGTAAGAAATAAGCTGTAACAAAATATCAGAAATCATCCTCTCTTTGTTCTTGGAATGAGAGTTTATGACATAAAAGGAGGTTTATTGGTTTTGCTAGGGTCCCATAAAAGAGTACTACAATTTGGTTGTCTTAAAACCACGGAGTCTTAGCCAAGTGTGGTGAGCTATGTCTGTAACCCCAGCCCCTAGGTTCATCCTTAGTAACACACACGTATGTACACACACACACACACACACACACACACTCACAAAGTATATGGGCTAGGAGACTGTGAGATGACCCAGAGGAGGCCTGCCACTAAGTCCTGATGGGCAGTGCAGACATGGAAGCCGCCATCAGCATCGGATTAACCTTCGGTGTGCACTAGGAAGCGAGCAGTGGGAACTGGGAGTTAGGATGGATCTGAGGTTCTGTCAGGACACAGCGATCATTCATGGTCCTGGAGGACTGGTGTAGAAACCAGGGCTGAGACTTAGGGACTGGGGCCGAAAACCACCATCTAATTACATAGGTAGTGAGCCATAGAGTCGATCCTGCTACACAGAAAACCATGCACCTCAGCAGAGAGACAGCAGTAGAGCAGCTTGATTATGAGCAGGTCGGCATCCTCCTGCCTGGGAATATAATTGATCTCCGAGTCTGAGGTGACAATAAACCGAGATCTGTGAGTTAAAAGGCCCAGAAAGACTTGGTCGCAAAGGCCTCGCTATGCCAGTCCTCCCTATGGGATAACAAATGTCCCAGCCATCTGTTCATTTTGTTTTCCACTTAGGTTAATCAGATCTAGCAACAAAATATTCCAAGAATGCGCCTGGAGAAGCACCGTTCTGGTGGCATCAAATTGACTCATCTTCTGTCACGCGAGCACACCCCCGGCCTATACTTGAGCTTGTCCTAGCACCGTGCTTTCCTTAGGTCACCCCCACACAGCCCTGCCTGAGTGGCTGGTTGTCATTCCACAGGAGGGGTAGTCGCTTCATCCAACATCAGCATCTACGTACAACTTAGCATTCCATCAGCTAACAGAAATGAATGCACTCCCGCTTTCCCAGGACCGATTGAAGGGGAAGAAGAAAGGCAGTTATGAAGCACCTAGCTCCCCTAGGAAGGAATATGCTTCAGGTTGATTTCCGTGATCTATGTCACCCTGCGGCTACACTGAAGCAATGCGCCCTCCCTGGGGCTCCTATTGTCCACCACCTGGAAGTGTCAGTTGGTACAGATTGTAGCAGACTGTCTGCTTGAAGGCATTGACCACGGGAGACAGGGACATCTGCGGCTTCAGTTTTTAATGACTGTGTAGTTGATTCTAATTGCAATATATATATTTATGCAGCGTAGGATCTGGAGGATACTTAAAAAGTGATATAAAGAACTCGTAAACTGGCCAGCTTGGGCGCCACACATCTGTAATACTAGTACTTGGGAGGCGCAAACAGAAAGATCGTGGGTTCAAGACCAGGCTCAGCAACTTAACAAGACCCTCATCGATGTCACAAGAGCCTGTTTCAAAATACAAAATAAAATAGGGGTGGGGGAGTAGCTAAGTGTTAGAATGCTTCTGGGTTCAATCCCCACTACCAAAAAAAGTATTGGACTCAATCACTATGCTTGCATTTATTGTATTTCACATTTATGTATATACATATGTATATATGCATATAGATAGGTATGTATATATGGATTTTTGTAGTACTAGGGATTGAACCCACCCCCAGCCCTATTTTTTTTATTCTTTTATTTTGAGGTGCTGGAGATTGAACCCAGGGGCATATTACCTCTGAGCTACATTCCCAGCCCAATTTTATTCTTTATTTTGAAACAGGGTCTCATTAAGTTGCAGGAGGCCTCACTAAGTAGTTGAGACTGTCCATAAACCATGATCTTCCTGTCTCAGCCTCCCAAGTACTAGAATTACAAATGTGCACCACCACACCCGGCTGTATTTCACATTTAATCAGTGTTTTACAAGTAAAACAGTAAAATCAAGAATATAGAATATAGTAGTATATTTTGTTCAACATTTGTAGAGAAGAGTCAAGGAAAGAAAGAAACCAAAGTAGAATTCAGACATCATTTGCCCAGCTTTATGAACTATGTCACTTCCTTCCGCCCCCAAGGATATGTTGAAGCCCTAGTCCCTGGTACCTGTGACTGTGACCTAATTTGGAAATACGGTATTTGCAGATATAATCGGGTTCGGATGAAGTCATGCTGGATGAGGGTAGACTCTAATCCACCGTGACTCGTGTCACATTGAAGAGGACAATTTAGAAAGAAGATGGCCAGGGGAAGATAAAGGTATGGATTGGAGTGATGCTTCCACAAGTCAAGGAAAGCCCGGGGCTGCCAGAATTTGGAAGAAGGAAGAAAGGTTCCACCCCTAGAGGCTTTGGAAAGAGGACAGCCCCACTAACACCTTGATTTCAGCCTTCTAGTTTCTGGAGCTACGAGAGAATATGTTTTAAGTCCCCCTTCCATTGTATAGTCCTTTTTTTGCCCCAGCCCCAGGAAATGAATATACCCAGTTTTGTATCTTTTGTCAGGATTGTACTTAAAGGAAGTCAATTAGATTTTATAGCCTTCCAGAAAATTGTAAAGATCACTGGCAACTGGTCCGTTGTAGAGTTTGATTTCTGGAAGGGAAAAAGCCACAGAGACCTGAGCTACCACTTCAAATGAACGCCTCTTCACGAAAACTGCACTTGACTAACTCAGAGCGGCTGATAATGTTTAATGTTTTCTTGGTGAATGGCTGGATTTTTGAAGTTGTTGGATTGGGGTGTGTGTGTGTGTGTGTGTGTGTGTGTGTGTGTGTGTGTGTATTTCAGAAGTATTTCAAGTATCGAAAGTGGGAAGTCAGTCTCTAAAATTGTTCTAATTATATTTATTACCTACTACAATGGGCTGAATGGTTTCCTCATGCCGTATTCATATATTTCAACCCTAACTTCAATGTGATGGCATTTGAAGGTGGGGCCTTTAGGATGTAATTAGGTCAGGAGGGTGAAACACTCACAAATAGGATGAGTGGCTGTGCTTCGGACCTCTCTTTCTCTTGTCTCTTCACCACGACCATGTGAAGGCACGGCATGAAAATGTCTGTTTGCAAACCAGGCTGTGGGTCCTCGGCAGGACAGAATCCTGATCTTAGATGTCCCTGTTTCCAGAACTTAGAAGTAAATGTGTATTATTTCAATGATCCAGTACACAGTATGCTGTACAAGAGCCTGAACTAAGACATTAAGAGAAGCCGGGCGTGGTGGCGCACACTTGTCATCCCAGCATTCGGGAGGCTGAAACAGGAGGATCGCGGTTCGCGGCCAGCCTCAGCTACTTAGTGAGGCCCTCTGCAACTCAGTAAGACCCTGTTTCAAAATAAAGAAAAAATTAGGCTATGGGTGTAGCTCAGAGGTAGAATATCCATGGGTCCCATTCCCAGTACTACAAAATAAATAAATGAATAAATAAATAAGACATTAAGAGACTCAAAGTGTGAAAATAATGCTGTGTGTGAATTAGTCAAATGGTTTCCTTTTTAGTCTGGTTTCAAATTCATTTGTGGCAACCTGAGTTATGTCTTTTCCCTAGTCAAGTTTTTGTTTGTTTGTTCATTTTTTTGGTCTTATTTTGTGTTAGAGATTGAACCCAGGGGCATCCAATCTCTGAGCCACATTCCTAGCCCTTTTTAAAAAAGTTTTTCTTGGTGCACTGTAGTCATCCATCTTAATGGGGTACAAGATGGCGGAGGCATACATGCACACATCACCCAATTAGCCCTTCCCCAGTTCCCAACCCATTCCCTCCCGCTCCCTCGGTCTCCTGTTGGGCTTATGATTTGATATGTTTGTGAATTTTCATCTTGCACTGAGGGGATTTCTCGTTTCCTGCCCTCTCCCCCCTCAGTGAGGTCGCCTCATTTGCTCGTCTCTGGTTTCTCCTTCCTCTTCTGGAGTTCCTCCTATGACCCATTTTCTCTCTAGCTTCAGCATATTAAAGAGAGCATCCGAAGTTTTACTTTTTTTTACTGACTAATCCCACTTAGCATAATGTTCTCCAGTTCCATTCCTTTCCCTGTAAATGATGTAATTTTGTTCTCCCAGCCCTTTTTAATTTTTTATTTTGACACAGGGTCTTGGTAAGTTGCTGAGGCTGGCCCCTAACCTGTGATTCTTCTCTACTACAGGCTTGTGCCACTGTGCCTGGCTGCAAAGATTTTGTTGAACTATAAGCTCTTATATATTCTAGCAGATCCTGCTTAAATTTTAGTAATAATAAACAAACATCATTTTCATATATGATGTATTTACTAGCAGGCTGGTATCATTAACCAATCCCTCATCATTCTCTTAGAAAGGTTAGTATGTAGATTAGAGAAAAATAGTAGAGCAGTTTGTATTATAAAAGTTATGACCACTTAGCATAGCAATGGGGAAGAAGCTGTGTAATTAAGTTCTAATTCTATTAGTTTTTCAAAAAAATGAGAAAGAACCATAAAGGCTCATCCCAAAAAATTACCTTCTTGCCATTTTGCCATGTCCTGACTCTCACCCTTATGCTCTGGAGTAGTTTTGGTGTAGAATGTACACAAGGTTTAAGAATGCTTTTTTGAGCCGGGCGTGGTGGTGCATGCACAGGTAATCCCAGCATTTGGGAGACTGAGACAGAAGGAACCAGGTTCAGCCTCAGCTACTACTTAGTGAGGCCCTCAGCAACTCAGTGAGACCCTGTTTCAAAATAAAGAATAAAAAATAGGGCTGGGGGTGTAGTTTGGACGTAGAATACACCTGGGGTCCATACGCGGTACTGAAAAAAAAAAAAGGAGTTAGGACTTTCAGAAAGGCAAGGGCTGAGAAGTTACGGGGCTTTGCAGAAAGGCGTCTTAATTAGTCATGGAAATTATGCAAGTAGTACATCTACATTTACTTGAGAAGAGAATTATAGTTTATCCTATAAATACAAGTAGGGGTTAGAGCAGGTCATTTATCAGGATTTTTTTTTCGGAAACAAGTGAAGACCTTTTTTATTTTGGATGCAAGCAAACCTGATAAACACGGTCCCAGATGTAGATACTTCCTGTTCAGCATTATTGGGAATTGGATAACAAGCCTTTTCTTTTCAATCTGAAATGGCAGAATCATATTTGCAGATGTTATTACAATGTGAGTATTTTGGCATTTTTTGTTTTTATTTAGAATATTACTGAAATAACTGAGTCTTGTTGGAGAAATGTGAGCTTATACGATTTATGTTTAGAGAAACGTGGAAGCCAAGTGAGTTGGGACAGTCAGAGCCGAGGAGTGGGCACGAGATTATTTAAACTCTCTGAGAGCTGGAGAAAAGTAGTGGAAGTGGGGCAAGAAATTCAGTGTGCAAGGCTTGACAGTATCTGTAAATAACGGTGCACATTCTCTTTCTCTTGTTATTTAAAGCCAGCTCGCAGACAGGAGCTATAAAAACAGCTGGCCAAGATTTCTTTCTGTTAACTTCTAAGATCTTATGGAACATTGTTAATGCCAAGATACTTGATCTCAGTATGTACAAAGATTGATTATAGAACACACACACACATACACACACACACACACACACACACACACACCCTTTAGTGTTTTTTTTCAACTAATTTAATTAAAATACTGAGCTTTGATAGCTGTGTTTGGTGATGCATGTCTGTCATTCCAGTACTTGGGAGGCTGAAACAGGAGGATTACAGGTTTGAGGCCAGCCTCAGCCACTTAGCAAGACCCTCAGCAATTTGGTGAGACCCTGTTACAAAATGTAAAATATGCCAGGTGTGGTAGTGCATGTCAGTAATCTCAGTACTTGGGAGGCCCAAACAGGAGGATCTCATATTCCCAGCCAGCCTCCGCAATTTAGTGAGGCCCTCGGCACCTTAGTGAGACCCTGTTTCAAAATAAAAAATAAAAAATAGGGTCTGGGGTATAGCTCATAGGTAGAATGCCCCTGGGTTCAATACCTGGAACCAATAAAAGAAAAACACTCTGCTTTGAGTTGATACATATTTTATCTTTCAAGAAATGAAAAAGTAGGCCAGAAACATTAGCCACTAAGCAAGATTTGGATTTAAGTTCCATTTTGCCTAAGTTGAAATCAACTGGTTCGCCGGGCGTGGTGGCGCACGCTCGTCATCCCCGCGCTTGGGAGGCAGAGACAGGAGGATCGCGCGGGTTCGAAGCCAGCCGCGCGCGCTGGCTTAGGAGACCCTGTTTCCAAATAAAAATGTAAAAATAGGCCTGGGAGTGTAGCCCGGAGGTAGAAGGGCTTCCAGGAACCCCAGTACCACCAAAAAAAAAAAAAAAGGAAATCAACTGGTTCAGTGTTGGCTGAGTTGAAAAGGGCCAGAGAAACAGTCCATCCTAGTCATTTCTCTGTATACTTTCATTCATCCTTTTGTCAAATTATTGAATTCCTACCACGTGCTAGGTTCAATAATATACGTTAGAGGATATGATATTAAAAGGCGCACACTCTTCATCCTCAAAAATCTTGTAGTCTAGGGTATACTTTTCAAACTTTATTGTGTATTCAGACGAGCTGGAGGATCCTGTTAAAATATAAACTCTAATTTAAAAGGTGTAGGATGGGGCTGGAGTTTCTCCATTTCAAACAAACTCCTAGGTGATCTGCAAGTTATCGGTCCATGGATGAGACACTGGGAAGTGTTGGGAGGGTGAATACGTGGGGAAAATGTCTAATGTGGTCCAGTGACCCGTACGATATCTCATTAACACATTAATCTAATGATAAAGCCTAGATTCCTGACTCTTAGTCCAGCGCCCCTTGTATTCGTATTGTTCTGAAGATCAGAGTTTATTGTTTGGCTTAGGTGTCAGCATACATTTGAAGTGCTAATAATGCTAGGACTTAGATGCTGCTCATTTAATGGTAAGAGTTGCACATTAGAAGATGTATTGAAAGGGGGATGCTTGGAAAGGAGGCCGTTCCATGGAAATTTTAGAGTCCAGAACATAGACAAATCCAAGAAGGATACGCAATGTGGCTAAAAATGAAGTACTGTTTCATTTACTCAGTAGTACAAGAAACATCTGCCTGCAGTCTACTTTATGCATTGACACTACTTTTTTCAGCACCGGGGGATTAAACCCAGGAGGTTCTACTTCTGAGCTCTACCCCTAGTCCTATTTTATTTTTTTATTTTGAAACAGGTTCTCACTAAGTTGCGGAGAGTCTCATTAAATTCCTGAGGCTGGCCTTGAACCTGTGATTCTCCTGCCTCAGACTCCCAAGTACTGAGATTACAGGTGGGCAACACCATGCCCGGCTACAGGCACACTTGTTTTACATACTTATTCTATACCCAGAATGCATCGTCCAGTGTTGAGCACAAGGAGTTGTCCAGTAAGTCTTTATGGCTATACCCTGCTGTGATAGATATTATGGGATGTCAAATGCACTGTTTGAGCCTTCTCTGCAAAGAAGAGAATTTGAGATCTATTCATAAGAACAAGCCTTCTGTTTTATGTCATTCCCAGAGAATAAACCCTACATCTGAGTGACATTATGCTCTCGTTATATAAACTGTTGATAAGTGCTAGAGGAACTTGAAGTTGTGGAAAGTGTAGTCCACGACTAGTTCGAAGTCTTGATAAAGTCCATGAGAATTGAGCTGAGTGATAAAGGGGTTGAAGGATTCAAGAGCTGACTCAGGAAGCGCTGTGACAATATCTCATATAGGAGGATCTCATTTCCGAAGATACAGAGATAACAATGTCGATGAGAAGTTTGGGTTAAGGTAATAGATTGACCTGTTTCTGGAGGAATTAGGAGTGTGGTGGACCTGGTGTTAAGGAAAAGGGGACACAGACACAGGACACACATATCTAAGGAAGGTTCTAGAACCACACAATAGAAATGTCTACCGCAAAGACGTTTTTCTTATTCTGACTCCTTCTGGCTAAATATCCTACTGTTAATATACGATCACTAGCCTATTACTGAACATATTTACTGAACAGCCCAGATGTATCAGAAAATAAGATGTAGAAAGCAATATGGACTCTACTGGAACTTAAAAACATTTCTAGGTTTTGTTGACTTCAGGGAGTGTGCCCTTAAGCTATCTCTTCAATGTCCACTTTTCTGTTTTTTTGGACAACATAGTGATCTTTCTAATGTACAGCAATAGCCAGCATTGTCTTGCAATAGATACTATTCAGTGCGATATTGAATTTATAATCCCTAATAGAATAAATCCGTTGAATATTCTATACATTATGTCTACAGTATGTCTAAAGTTACCACTAAATACTTAATTATGGAAAGATAATCAACATGGATTTACATTTTATTGTGCACGTTCTCTATATAAATCTCAGAAAATTTCCATATACATTTTGCCCATGAATGACTTAGAAGATTATAAGAAAGAGGAGGGAGAGGAGATAAATCATTTGGCCAATATAAATCTAAGCAAAAATAACTTACTGACAATAGTTGGGGTCTTCTTAAGTTCTGGAATGAGTTTTTTGGAGTTTATTGTGAACTTGACTCAAACGTGTGTCCATATTTGTGTATGTGTGCTGGGGCAGCGATTGAACCCAGGAACATTCTACCTCCGAGCTATACCACGGCTCATTTTATTTTATTTGAAAAATAGTATCACTAGCCTCCTGTGAGTCTATGTTGCTGAGGATATCCTTGAACCTGTGGTCCTCCTGTCTCAGCCTCCCAAGGACTGGGATCACAGGCAGGTGCCCCTGCACCTGGCGGTGTCAATCTTTGACAATGTTAGTTACTTGGAATTTGACAATGTTAGTTACTTGGAACTTTGAATTAACGTTTTCTTTTTCTTTTAAAAGCACATTTTAGCCTGGCGTGGTGGCGCATGTTTGTAATCCCAGCATTTGGGAGGCTGAGACAAGAGGATCATGGTTCATGGACAGCCTCAGTTACTTAGTGAGGCCCTTTGGTACTCAAATAAAAAATCGGGCTGGGGGTGTAGCTCGAAGGTAGAATGCCCCTGGGTTCCATCTTAGTACCACAGAAAATAAGAAAGTACATTTTTTAATATTTCTGATCAAGCTCCTGTTTTATTAGCCTGTAGTAAATTCAGTTTCGTTCCATCTAAAGTTGTTACTTAGAAGCCAGTCTTTGGGAATCACTGTAATGAGTACAATGCACAATATGGATTATAGCTTCCTGTCTGTGTGCAGGCCTTGTGATCATGTATGGCCCAGCCCATTTCTTCATATATTCCTCCACTCAGAAGGTCAGTGCCTATCTCTCTACATCCCAGCGCGTTTCCTCACTCCGCTACCACAGGATAGAAATCTCTTAGGTTCTTCCACCCTTTGTTTGATTCCTGTGACTCTTGGCAGCTCCAGTTCTGTGTCTGGCAGCTGTTGGGGAAGCCTTTCCTTTTTTTGACCTTCCCGGACAGGCCCTGGGATAATCCCGGGAGGCGTTGCTAGCCTGCCTGCCAGCCCCGCTCCGCCCCAGCCTTCTTCCTTTGCAGATGTTTAGCTGTGCTTTTCATAACCCTGAATGTATTTCAGATGAACCGCTGCAGTTTACACTTGCTGCCACTTTTCTCATGCTACGATTCCAAACAAGTTTTAACAGCTGCTAGGGAGGCTGGCGAAAAGCCTTGATTGCTAATTCTGTGCTAAACTGCTTTTCACAATGGGACATTCTGTAATATTTGATACCATCTTTAAAGCAAATCATTTCTACCTTATATTGTTACTGCTCGTATCATACTCATCCCAAGCTTGAAAAAGATTCCAAGTCTGTGCTTCCGTAAATGGGCTTGATTTTATTTAAAACTCGATGGAGAAGTTAAAGGTTCCCAGTGTACTAAGGAAGTTATCATGGCAAGATAGGTAAGAGTGCTATAAATAGGGTCAGGTGAGTTGATACATAAATAGAGTAAATTGTACCTTCCGGAAGCCTTATCTCTATAAAGATGAAGGTTTGTTCTCTTGGCTGCAATTTGTAAACAGGAGGGAGGAAAACTGCGTGGATGAAATGGGAGTAGACGGATTCTGATGTCTTTAATGTGCTTGCAAGTACTTGGGGGCTGGGGCGCTGCTCAGCAGTCTGAATGTGAGGTGAAGATGTGCTCAGAATCTCTCAAATCAATCCACACTGCTATAAATCTGCTGCCAGATAATAGAGTTCATCACATGTATAACAAGAAGAGAGTTGCCACGCTAATAAGGAAATAATTGAAAACAGAATCTGAACTATACCTTCTAAAGGTTGCTTCAAAGCCGCACTCGATTCTCTAGTGTCTCCAAATTTCACAATAGGTTCTAAAAAGAATTTTAACAATCTAACAGGAGAATTGAATTGTATTTTTCTTTGTTGTATGACACATTTGTCAAGTTTTGATGGTGGGTTTTTTTATTCTAAGGATACTTAAAAAATTTTTTTTGTATTAAAGGCTGAAACCAGGGGCCTTTTATTTCAAAGCTATATACCCCTTTTCAGTTTTTAAATTTTGAAACAGGTTCTCATTAAGTTGTTGACGCTGGCCTTGAACCTGTGATCTTCATATTTCGGCCTCCCAAGTACTGCGATAACAGCTGTGTGTCACTGCACCCAGTTTCTAAGGATATTTAGAATATAAATAAGTCAGATATTCTCTCTAATATGTGGAAGCTAGGGAGAAAAAGGGTCATAGGAGGGACTCTAAACAAAGAAGGAGAAAACTTAGATGAGTAAAGAAGGCGACCTAATTGAGAGAGAGTGGAGGGGAATTCTCAAGTGCACATGATGCCCATTCACAAACATATCCAAGTCAGTCACTAAGCCCAACTTGAGGAGGAGGGAGGGGGAGGGAATGGGGTGGGAATTGGGGAAGGGCTGAATGAGTGATGTGTGCATGTCTGCCTCCACCATCTTGTACTCCATTAAGATGTACGGTTACAATGCACCAATAAATTTTAAAAATACTGCCATCGACCAAGTTAAACAATTTTCGTTCTGTTTGCTCTTTCGTAATTTTGGTCAATTTTATCAGTGCATCGTAATTACACAACCTGGCGAGACTTGCAGTGATTCCTTTATCATGCACACGGTCCTTGGGGTGTGTCCCTCCAGGTCCCATCCTGCTCCCCCTCCTCCCTCTCAGTACACGTTCGTGAGCTCGGTCGTGCTCCCTTCATACTTGGACATAACATTATTGTCATGATTTCCTTCCTCATTCCTCTTTTTCCCCCCTCACTTCCCTCCCCCGGTTCCTTTCCACTATTCTGGTTTTTCTTATCTTCCTGAAGTCCCATACCTTCTCTATTTTTTCTTTAGCTTCCACATATGAGAGAATTCATATGGTTCTTGATTTTCTGAGTCTGCCTGATCAGTTTATTTTATTTTATTTATTTTAATTTTTATTGCTACATTGTATTCATATATCATAATGGGGTAAAAACAACTTGTGTAGACATACCTGTACACATCACCCAGTGAACCCCTACCCGATCCCCTCCTCAGCCCTCCCTCCCATACTTGGCTTAGGTCAGTTTATTTTTTAAAAAGTCACATGGAGTCTTGTTGTGTGCTTGTTGGTTTTCGCCAGCATATTTACCCCTTATCACAATCAGTTGTTCTGTTGCATATGTCCCTGATTTAAAAAAAAAAACCTCTTAGGCATGGTGGTACACACCTATATTCCCAGCTACAAGAGAGGCTGAGGCAGGAGGACACAAGGTGTGTGTGTGTGTGTGTGTGTGTGTGTGTGTGTGTGTGTGTGTGTGTCACTAGGGATTGAATCCAGAGGCATCCTACCTCTAAGCGAAAGCCTCAGCCCAATTTTATTTTTTATTTGGAAACAGGGTCTCACTAAGTTGTGGAGGGTCTCACTAAGTTGTCGAGGCTGGCTTTGAACCTTCAATCTTCCTGTCTCAGCCTCCCAAGTACTGGGATTACAAGCGTGCGCCACCACACCCGACTGAGCCTAGGCAACTTAATGAGACTCTGTCTTAAAATAAAATTTAAAAAGGACTCTAAATATAACTCAGTGGTAGATCATTTACCTAGAATGAAACAGAGTCCGAGTTCAATTCCCGGTAGGGCAAATTAAATCATTAATTAAATGAAAATAATTTGATAAACGGGTACGTAATTGCTAATACTGTATTTAACCATGAAATATCGGAACACTGTTTTCCAAATAAATGCATATTTACATGCACAGCCCATAGTATGCTAATAGAATTATGAGAATAAAGAGTTCCTAGAGAAGAAGTGTGGGAAATACTGAGTTATCATTTAATGCAGATTATCTTTCAGTGCAGGACTTCTCAGAACCTTTAATATGTTAAAATGTAATTGGGCCTCTCTAAGAGAGATATATTATTTGCTGGTATCACTGATATTTGACCACTAAAATCTTTTTCTAGAGCATCCCCAGCAAGCAAGGTTCTGAGGAATAAGCCTTGACAAAAACCAACATAGCATTCAGCCAGACACGAGACAGTATGCACTGTTTTTCTTAGCAGTATTCTGCTAAGAAATGACAGACAGGTGTCATGCTAGGGAAATGACTCAAATACACTGTGCATTTGAATCAGCTGAAAATTGTCAAAATGCAGAGCTCCTGAACTCTGCTGTGATTCAGGGGATTTAACTTAAATTCCAAGAGTGTACAATATTTTTGTGTGTGTATGTGATATGAGGAGTTGAATCCAGGGGCATTTTTATTTTTTATTTGGAAATAGATTCTCGCTAAGTTGCTGAGGCTGACCTGGAACCTGTGATCCTCCTGTTTCAGCCTGCCAAGTACTGAGGATTACAAGTGTACACCACCAGGACTGCTCGAGTCTACATTTTGATAAGCATCAAGTAGTTTCTGATATGAGGGGTCTATAGTTTTTAATGCTTCGAGAAACACAGAAAGTATGGGCCATTCATAAATGATAAAATATGAGTATAACTACTGAATATAATTTCGAGCTCTGTATGAGTTAGCTTTTAGTTGCTGTGACCAAAATACCTGACAGGAACAACTTAGAGGAAAAAATGTTTATTTGGTTCATAGTTTCCGAGGTTCAGTCCATGAGTGGCCTGCTCCAAAGCGCAAACATGGGGCCGCAGGGCATGGTAGAAGACAGCTACCCATCTCAGCTGCTGGAAGCAGAGAGAGAGAGAGGGAGAGGGAGAGGGAGAGGGAGAGGGAGAGGGAGAGAGAGAGGGAGAGAGAGAGGGAGGGAGGGAGGGAGGGCTAGCGAGCAAGCAGGAACAGATATAGAACCATGGTCATGCCCTTAGCCTCCTCCAGCCACATACTACCTTCCTACTGTTACCATCCAGAAAATCTACTCAGATTATTAAACTATCAGTTAACCTTTTTCACTCATGAGGTTAAAGTTTTCATTCAATTATTTTACCTCTGAACCTTTCTGCGTTGTCATTCCATATTTAAACCTCAACAAGCTCAGACATTTGATAACACTGATGTTACATGTTGAAGCCAGGACATCATGGATGTCTGTGGATGAAAAGGCAAGTAGGTATGGGTAAAGCTTTACGGTCAGTTAATCATTTATTAGTTAACTTTAATATACACATACCAACAATGGACTTGTTGACTCTCTGTCTCCATAAAATATTCATGCAATTTTGCACTGTTTTGGTACTAGAAATTGAACCCAAGGGTGTTCTACCTCTGAGGTATACCCCAGCCCTATTTTATTTTTATTTTATTTTATTTTATTTTATTGTGATGCTGTGGATGGAACCCAGAGGCTTTAGACCTTCGGGCTACACTCCCAGACCTATTTTATACTTCATTTGGAATCACGGTCTCACTAAGTTGCTGAGAGCCTCACTCAGTAGCCGAGGCTGGCTTTGAACCTGTGTAATCCTCCTTTCTCAGCCTCCTAAGTGCTTGGATTACAAGCGTGCGCCACCACGCCTGGCTTCATTTTTATTTTTAAACAGGGTCTTTCTAAGTTGCTGAGGGCCTTGCTAACTTGCACCCATCTCAGCCTCTCAACTACTGGGATTACAGGTGTGCACTTCCATGCCTGGTTTAATTTACACTTTTGATCATGTGGCATACCACGGTAAGCAAAGAAGATACCCTTCCCTCGATTACCCGTGACTTGTACTTCTTCTTGTGGCAAAGAGTGTAATTTCTGCACATGTGTGCTTCATGCCTCTGCTCTGCCGTTGCCTAAATTCTCCTTTTCTTTGTTTCTTCTCCTAGGTAAGCTGTTCTCTGTTGAGTGTGAACCTGGATGAGTGATTTGGAGTGGGCATGACATAGTTAGACTGCTAAAGAGTATTAATTGAGGTTGATAAAATTTGTGCAGGTGTGTAGTTGTTGGAGCACGAATAGTATCTGTTAGTCTGAAACAGTTGCTAAAGATAGCATAAAGCTCCAAGGCAGGTTAGTAAGGACTCCGGTGATTGAAAAAGCTGCAGAAATACAGCAGCTCAGAAAGGGATTGTTATGAAGAAGGGAAGCGGTCGACATTATATCCGGTTTCTAAGAGACAGTTTGGCCTCATTGCATTTGGCTGATTATTCAATTTGGTTGGTTTGTTGGTTGGTAATATTTTCATTCCCTCTTTTGTTTTCTGACCGACATGGGTGTTTCTCAGCAATAGCACTTTAAAATGCGTTAATAGTGGTTGCTAGTTACAGACCAAATGGGACAGCCCTTTCTACTGGGTAGATTTATATCTTCAGATATCAATCAGAGCACTTATTTTGAATCATTCTGAAAATCAAACAGACGCTGGGGCAATGAGATCCACTTCTTTTAAATCTTCAGCTAAAGGAAGCAGCCTGTCTTTCCACCTCACTCATTCACACAGGGTGTGTCAGCTTTTGTCACAATGCCAAATATCTGCCACAGTAAATATATATTGGTAGATGGATTACGATCATAATGTTTGATAAAGGAGAATAATTCTATTTAAGTTTTTGAGAGATGTTATACTTCTCTCCCTTCTAGTACAAGACCTGTTTCCGGAGAAAAGAAAAAAAAAAACAATATTGCATTTAGTTCTGATTTATGAATGTCAGGATCTAAGTGTTGTCGGGCTTTGTGAGAACGGAAGAAATAGTGGAAACAGGAAGCCAGGCTGCCATAAGCACATACATAACAAGTAATTAATTGGCTACAGACATGAGGGAACCTACGGAGAACATTAGAAAATACTATTGTACATGAAATGTATTAACGTTAATATTGTGAACAGCTGGATGGCTGGATGTTTGATAACGAAGCAAGTCATTTTAATTTGATCTAAGCTTCAGCTTTTAATTGAATTTATAAGAACATGGGGAAAATTAACAGGCAGCTTCTGGCAATTGAAAAGCAATATTTTGGCTCAGAGTCTAAGCTTCTCTGTAAATTTGGGAAATCTGGCTCTGGATAAAGATGGAGCAAAGAAAAATCATGCTGTAATACCAAGGATGGCAGATTTCTGCCTCTGGTTTCAAATAAACACAGATTGCCATCGTTTGTCCAAAAGGTAAGTATTTCCTTGGACATAATCATATCTTATAGTGACTAATGGGTAAGCTCTAATTATTAGATGGCTGCTTGAATCAGCTATGTGTCTCTTCCCTCTATGAAAAGTCAAGACTATCCTGTAGAATCATTTTTCAAGGACCTTCAAAGGAGAGCAGTGTGTTGAGGCCAAAGATGAATCTCCTTGGTTAATGGACCCCAGAAGAGCTGGGCACGAAACTTTTTAATAATGAGATCCTGTGTCTTTTGACTAGGGCCAGCTAAGACTTATGTGTTCAAAATTGCTATTTCGTACAAGAAATAGGAAGGATCATCAGTATTCTTCTCCTGAAAAGGATACCCTGAACAATCAAATTTGCATCCCACTAACCTCAGTGTATTAGGTCAGCTGGCACTGTTTTGCATCCTCAGATGGAATGCTTTATCATCTGACTTCATCATTCGGGGGAACAATGCAAGGAAGAACAAACTATGTGGTTGTGGATGATATGAATCATATTCTGGAGGAGAGGGGGTGCCTCAAGATGAAGTATAGTTTTTCTTCCCTCTGCAGAGGTGATGGATATCTTCTGCTCGTCTTTTTTCTTATAAAAGAACGTGTTCATTTGTTTTCATCCAGTTTCCAACTCATGTCAAGCTGAAAGTTTGCTTGTGCAAAATTTGTTGGGCCAGATTTTCACAAATGAGGAAAAAGCCATTTTAATAGACATCTGCTCCAGGGACCTTTCCCTAAGTGTCTTTGTGTTAGTTTATTTTTCCTTTTACTTAGATTCTGGGGCATTTTGAATACAACCTGGAGTGTTTTATCAGACTTCTTTTTATTTACATTTGTCAATCCTGGGACTCATTCTGAATGATAAGCTCATACACAGTAGGGATTCTCTTATGTTTTGCATCTTTAGCATCTGGAAAACTGCTATATACGCCATTGGTACTTAGGAGAAATGATTAGAATAATATGTTCATGAGTGTTCTTTGGTAGCTCTTATATTGGCAAAGGATTCCTACCTATATTTTTGGCATCTAATAAAAATCATGGCAATGTTTTCCTGGAGACATTCTATAGGTGCTGTGTGATTTCTGTGCTTTGTGTATTTTTATTATATAAATCATAGGTTGGGATTGGTGAATTGACACATGGAAATAAGGATTGGTTTTAAGCAAAATTTGAAAACGCAGCAATAAAATATTTCCAGTCTTAGAAATATTGTGTGGAGGAAGCCAAGGGGAAACGTCACCAAGTGGCGTGTGCATGTGTGTCACCGTCACTCTGAACTGCGTTATGATATGAGACATGATGTCCATTCATGAACGTATCAAAGTCAGTCACCAAGCCACACATGAGAAGGAGGGAGGGGGAGGGCACGGGGTAGGAACTGGGGAAGGGCTAAATGAGCGATGTGTGCACGTGCGCCTCCACCATCTTGTACTCCATTAAGATGGTTGACTGCAGTGCACCCATGGAAAATTAAAAATAAAAATAAAAAGTATTGAATGAAAACTATAAAAATAAAGAAATAAATATTATCGCTGAAAAGGACCATGTCTAAACCATGGTAAACAATGAATCTCTAACCTAATAGAGTATAACAAAACTAGCTCCTGTCCTTTCAGATAATTAGCTATGGTGTCTGCTAATGTAAGTGAAGAGCTATAAATTTGCTTTAGTTCACTGTGGTTGTTATCAGAGTCCATAGGATACAGAAATACGCCGCTGCGATCTATGCCTTGGAATAAAAGAAATATTGGAAGATAAAGTCAGCTTCTGATTATCTATGTATAGAGAATTCACACCCCATGATGTATTTTAAATTTCATCACCTTTTCCCTCTATATCTTTCGTGGTCTTTGGACACTTCTACTTGGTTGGATATCTAGATGAAACAAAATATAACCAGAAAGGATATTTTTTAGGAAATAACTTCATGGGATGAAGATAAAAACACATAGCTCTACAATGTAAATACCAATCTGTGAGAGAATGTGTTCATGTAGAACTATTTGTGCACTATGAAAGTGGCTAGCCCGCCATTGGTTGACAAAATTTTTTTGCATCAATCTACAGGACTCAATTGGGGAACCAATAGGAAACTCTTTAAAGAGTATTGAGTATTGCTCACTGTTACTGTAGATTCAAGTCCGCCAGAATTTAGACTCAATGAAACATATATTTTCTATCTGTTTAATCAGTTACTGAACATGTAGAAGAGAGGTCTTTAGAACTGATGCAACAATACGGATATGTTAAACATTTCTGAAAAAATCCATTGGTAACTTCTCTGTTCTGGACCTTGTATAGATTTATTCAATAGAGAAAGATAACCTCATGGATATGTGACATGGGATGTCCAAGGAGAATGATACATACTGTAATCTCCAACACAATACATGTATTAACCTAACCCAACATATATTATTAATGAAATGCCCTTAAATGGTGGAGGCTCTCTACTACCAATTTGTTTGGAACTAAGCAGCTTCGAATTGTGCCATTTTAGAACTGCCTTTCCCCCTTACATTCACCTAGTCTTTCTGTGTACTGGTCCTGCCTTTACAACCCGAGCACATTAAGGACTAAGGACCAAGATGTAACCAATTCACTTACCTCCATATTCTCTATAACCTGTGCAGAATGTGCTGTACATATTACGTACTAGGTAATTGTTGGTCACATGATGGGTCTTTTTTTTCATGGACATCAGGGTCCATTTCACTTATGAAACATACTCATCTTTTCTTGATGAAACCAGGAGACAGAGGCTTCCATGGTTCACACCAATATTTCTCACTGTCAGGGTTGAGGGGTTCTTCTAATACCTGACATCCTTACCGTTTTCTCATATTCTAAGTTCTGTGGATATAAGGTTGTGTATATATATATATATGTATATATGTATATGTATAATACATACTGGATATTTATATATCATATAATTCATATATAATGATATGTATAATGTGTATATGTAATGATATGTATATAATTTTTTGTAGTACCGGGGATGGAACCCAGGGGCATTGTACCTCTGAGTCACACTCCCCAGCCCTATTTTTTATTCTTTATTTGGAAACCGGGTCTCACTGAGTTGGGAAAGGCCTCGCTAAGTAGCTGAGGCTGGCCGCGAACTGCGATCCGTGGGTCTCAGCCTCTCGAATGCTGGGATTACAAGTGTGCGCTACCACGCCCGGCATATGTATATAATTTTAACATTTTTCTTCAGTATTCATTTTCTATCTCTTTTATTATGTTCATATTTTATCATAAAATCAAGAAATTTAGGTCATCAAGAGACATTCTCCAATTTCTTTTGTTGTTGTTGTTGTTGTTGTTGTTGTTGTTTGATACTAAGGATGGGACCCAGAGGCATTCTAGTTCTATGCTACAGCCCACTTTCATTTTTTATTTTGGAACAGTTTCTCAGTAAGTTGCAGAGGCTAGCCTCAATTCTTCAATCCTCCTGTATCAGTCTCCTAAGTCCTAGAATCAAAGACATACACCACCACCCTGAGATCTCTAAATTCTTATACTTTTTAAATATGGCTACCAATACTGTATATTTGGCCATCATAGTGTAGCAATTTTATTTTAAAACAGCATTGAGTATTTATATTTTCTTTTTGGGTAACAGTCTTTGAACATTTCAGTAGCCTGAGATGGGGTTGGATAAGTAAATTAATGAATAAGTGGATCTTGAATTTGATTTGTGGTAGGGAAAAAGGATTTTTCTACTGATTCTACTAGCACCATGAAGATAGGGACGACAGCCATCTCCATTCTCCAGAGCAGTGCTTGAAATATAAAAGATGCTAAGTGAATATTTTAGAAGAAATGAGAGTGAATGTAGGCAAAGCAATCGAGCACTGTACCATTGAACCACATCCTCAGCCCTCAGAATATTTTTACTATAATAATTACTGGGAGTTGAGGGTTTGGAACGAAGCAACAGTGAAGTAAATCCGGAGTGTGATCACACAGGGTCTCGGGTCTTCTTTTGGGAAGGGTGGTGGTCGTGCAAGGATCAGGCTCGGAGAATTTTATAGATGGCCATGCTGCAAAGAGGGGCATTCGGTGTTGTTACTTCCTACCTAATAATCACTTATATGCAAGTTATGAGTTATATCTCAATATTCAAAGATCCTGGGATATTTTTCCAGTAAGAAATTTTGGTAACTATGTGGTTATATTTCTCTGGGTAAATGATATTAAAATATTGCTACTGAATTGCTTTATTGTAACACAAAGTAGATGAAGACAAAATGGAATTGCTGATGAGCTAGCTTCAGCTGCCCCTTTGATTATGAGGATTCATAAGGATGAACAACACAGGCAGAGGGCATGGATAGTGCTGTGATTTCAATTCTAAGTCAGCTATTTACCTCTAATTCTTTCACTCTACCTCATTATAAAAACCCCAGCTGGGCGTGGTGGCACACACTTGTAATTCTAGCATTCGGGAGGCTGAGACTGAGGATCGTGGTTCGCGGCCAGCCTCAATTACTTAGTGAAGCCCTCTGCAACTTAATGAGACCTGATTTCAAAATAAGGAATAAAAAATAGGACTGTGGGTGCAGCTTGGAGGTAGAATGTCCCTGGGTTCCATCCTTGGTACCACACAACAAATAAAATAAAAATAAAAAATTCTGTCATCAAAGTGTATAATAGATGAAAGAAGAGTGTCATTCGCTTAAAGGGAAATCGAGAGAAGAAACAGGTATTGGAGGGAAGATGATGACTTCAGCTTCAATACCCAAAGGACAATATCTTGCTGGCAGCTGGGATGCACGAGTCTGAATCTCAAGAAAGAAAACCGAATCTTCTTAGCGCACAGGTGGGGAAGTTAAAACCACAAAGGGATGAACTCACATAGGGCCTGATGTTTCTAGGCACATGCCTGTAATCCCAGTACTTGGGAGGCTGAGACAGAAGGATCACAGATTGGAGGCTAGTCTCAGCAATTTAGCGAGACTGTGTTTCAAAATTAAAAAATAAATAAAAAGGGCTGGCAGTGTTGCTTGGAGATAACATGCCCCTGAGTTCAATCTCCAATAACAGAGCGAGAGAGGGCTAGAGAGCGAGAGAGCGAGGGAGAGGGAGAGAGAGGAGAGAGAGAGAGAGAGAGAGAGAGAGAGAGAGAAGAGGGATAGGGGAGAGAGGGGAGAGGAGAGAGGGGAGAGGAGAGGGATATAGGGGAGGAGAGAGGGGAGAGGAGAGAGGGGAGAGAGAGAATCACCTACAGGTTATTTGTAGCATGAGAAGAAACCAGAGCTTCTTGGGTCTGCTCCGCTCAGCACCTCTGGACAGTCGAGGCACCAGCACTCTTTGGGCCCGGTTGCCTTCCATAACCGTGTGGGTTTCGAATGACTGCACAGGCTTCAGAGCACAGGGCTCCAAGAGGCAGCGCCGAAATATGGAACTGACTGTCAGGTGGCCCCAACTGAAAGGCCCACCCAAAGGCACGAGGCTGAGACGGTGACCATGAAAACACAGCGCACAGCAGGTTAGAGGGGGCGAGTGGCCCATGCGATGGTGTGAGTGGCACGGGGTGGGGGTCCCTGCCTGCTGCGGATCGTCACCAGATCTGCACTTGAGGTGGAGGGTTCGAGGGAGTCCATGCTGCTGAGCTGACCTGGAACAGTACCCGAGGGACGCAGAGACACAGGAGTGAAGTCACGCGGGAGATTTTCCCAGAGCGTAGTTGAGAAGTAATGAAATAGGAGCCAAACAAAACAGCCATCTCACCTTGTAAATGGAAGGAGAAGGGGTCCGCCAACAGAACAGGATGCAGGCTTGAGGGAGGATTTGGGTTTTGCTCATTTTTAAGAGGATGGATTCTAAGGCATGTGTGGAATGTTTGAGAACATCTTAAAAAGGAGATAGAGTGAGAAGTTTGAGGAGAGAGAGACAGACAGACACAGACAGACAAGGAGGATGCCAAATAGGCCAGGTTTTAAGCATTGTAGGGATTGAGGTTAAGCGCATGGGAGAAGCCTTTGGAAGCTGGAGCTCCATAGTGAGACCTTTTCATCGGAGACCGCCATAAAGAAAGTGAGGGTGCGTTATAGAAATAACTAGGTTTTTGGATATCGAGAAGGGAAGCTGATCTTTTAGTTTCCTCTAAAGATAAAGGCAAGGCTGAGCTAGCTGCAGTGGCACATGCCTGTAATTCCAGTACTTGAGAGGCTGAGACAGGAGGATCACAGGTTTGAGGCCAGTTTAGCGAGACCCTGAGCAACTCAATGAGTCTTTCAAAGTAAAAAGAACTAGGGTAGAGCTTGAAGGTAGAATCCCCTTGGTTCAATCCCCAGTATTTCCCATGCCAAATTAAAAACAAGACGATGTTAGGAAATATTTCCTACTAACCTTAAAACTTTAGACTAACTGAGAAAGTGGGATGTGTTTACAGTATATTGCGTGTGAAAGATATAAGGGTAATTCTGGGGAAATTCTCAAATGGAAGTGAGAATCAAAATCATTGGAGTATTAAAAGATGCTAGTGTGCGACGCGTAGTCTTTAGTAACTTGTTTTTCTCACCTGCAATTATGTTTCTGAAGTTCAGATGTGATGGAGTGTAGCTGTAGCTCCTTCCGCACTGCTGTCTAAATGCGCCATGACTTGTTTATTACAGTTGATGAAAACATACACATGTGAAGACATTAAGGTTGTTTTGAAAAAGCAAGGAAACAAAATTTAAAATCTGCATAGTAATGACTACTTTGGGGGAGGCAGGTGTGTGAGGTTGGGAAGAAACCCTACAATGGCTTTAACATTTTCAGGAATATTTTAGTGCTCCCGTTTTAGTTTTTCACTTTATTAAAAGATTTTTTTATTGGTGCATTTTAGTCATACATCTTAATGGGATACAAGATGGTGGAGACATACATGCACACACCACCCAATTAGCCCTTCTCCAATTCCCGCCCCATTCCCTCCCTCCCTCCTTCCCATGCAAATCAAAACGACCTACCCTGAGATTTCACCTGACTCCAGTTTGTAAGGTGATCCTGAGTCCACCAGCATCAACGCTATCTGGGGTCTTGTTAGAAATGCACATTTGGGGTCTCACCCAAGCCCTCTGAATCAAAAACTTTGGGAATGAGTCCAGCGGTCCATGTTGTAACAAGCTCTCCAAGCTGATTCTGATTATGCTGAATTTTGAGAACCACTGTTGTAATGTTTTGCTTGACAACCTCCACACAAGCTCTTCTTTCTCTCTCTCCCCCCCCTCTCTCTTTCTTGCTTGTCCGCTCTCTCTTGTTCTCCTCCTTCTCTTTCTCTTTCTCCCTCAGATTACATTAAAAGCAAACTTAAATAATGCGTCTGATGGCCAAGCATGCTGGTGCAACCTGTAATCCCAGTACCTGGGAGGCTGAGACAGGAGGACCACAGGTTTCAGGACAGCCTCAGCAACTTAGCAAGACCCTGTCTCAAAATTAAAAAACAAAATAAAACATGGCTGGGGCTATAGCTCAGAGGTAGAATGTCTGGGCTCAATCCCTAGAACCAAATAATAAATAAATAAATAAATAAATGCCCGGAGCATGGCCAAGGGGAGATAAAGGCTGCAGGGACATTAGAGGTGTTTGATAGATGCTTCTTTCATAGACATAGAAGAGCAAGAGGTAGGAAGAAAAGAAGAAGGAATGGAAGCACGGAGTAGTTGGGGAGGAAGATGAGCGAAGGTAATATTCTTTTTGTTGTATGTTCTGATAAAAATGTAGTTGAAAATAAAGCACACTGCGAAGCATATGCGCACGTCTACGCACACGTGTTTGTGTGGGTGCGTGTGCCTGAGCCTGTGCCTGTGCATTCATAGGAACCAAGAATGCTCCCTCGCTTGGAAAGGTTAACATGCCCCATCGGTAGAGATAATTACTCCCCCTCTCCACTCCCCCCTGCCTCTGAATAATTTAGACCCAGCAGGACGTAGCTTACTCTCACCACAGGACACAATGGCTGTTATTCAAATGCAGCTCGCTGCCTCGGCCAGCCATCCTAAAATGAAATGAATCTGTAGCATTTCTACTTTGACTCCCTTTTTGATTTGGGAGCTGCGGTTGCCTTTGCAAGCTATCTCTTTTCCCTGCTGCTAGCATCACATATCATCATATTGAAAGCAAACACACAAAAAAGGCATATTCTGTATTTATTTTGAGAGAAGCCACTTATTAACTGAACATTTCCTCTTGAACAGCTTACTAAGTGTTCACACTGCAAAGGCATAGTCCACTCTGAAAGGTACCACACAGTGTAGCAGTTAAAGATGTCATTGTTGAACACAGAGGACACAGAGGACTTTAACCCGCCAGCTGCCCGGGGGATACTCAGGGAAGAATGTCTTGAAAGAAAGGTAGTGCCACACACGCACCCTAAGGAAAACACCTTGAGCGGACAGACAGAGGCACCAAATGAGTTTTATACATCATTGGGATTTGTCATTTGCAACATGTTTGGGGCCACAGAGACACAAGAGCAATAGTTTATCCTCTTTGCCAGACTTCTGTCAAAGAAAACGAAATGGCAATGAATGAATGGCATCACCCTTGGCGAGTGCCTCGCTCTTGTGATAACTTTCCAAACAGTCCACCCTCCTCCCCAGTGTCCATCCTCTAATGCCTCCTTCCTGTCCTTCCCAGAATAACCTTAGAAAAGTTCAGTTGGGGATTTTTTTTTTGTACTAGGGATTAAATTCAGGGGCTTTCTACTTCCAAGCTACACCCTAGCTCTTCTTATGTTTTGTTTTGAAACAGGGTCTTGGTAGGTGGATGCTAGTCTCGCTGTGCTGGCTGAGGCTGACCTGAGTACTGGGATGACAGGCGTGCACCACCACACCTGGCTAGAGAAGGAGAGTTTTCATTGTATCATTAGTCCGAGTACCAGTCAGACTTCTCGAGAAAGACAGATGAGAGTAGATTTACTGCAAGAATCGACTCACGTGATCATGGTGGCTAAGGAGTCTCATGAAGCTGGGAATGGTGGTGCGCACCTGTTACCCCAGCACTTGGGAGACTGAGACAGGAGGATCGCAGGTTCAGAGCCAGCCGCAGCAACTTAGAGTGAGGCCCTCTGGAAATTAGTGAGACCTTATTTTAAAATAAATAAAATAGAACTGGGGGCATAATTCAGAGGGTAGAATGCCCCCTGGATCCAGTCCCCAGTACCACACATGCTAGGTTTTTCTGTAGGCTGGAGCTGCTAAGATTCTGGTAGTGTGGGTCAGTGTGAGTCTGAAGATCAGTTGAAATCCTAGAGTTCAAAGACTAGAGAACTTGAACTTGTGATGTCTACGGCAGTAGAGAAATATCTACTTGGTCTCAGGGGAGAGAGCTATTGGTCTTCTCTGGGTTTTTTTGAGGGGGTGATTGGATGCTGCTCGCTGACATTGAGGACAGCACCATCCAATATGCCCCACTGGTAGAGATAATTACTCATCCTCTCCATTCCCCCTGCCTCTGAATAAGTAGACCCAGCAGGGCATAGCTTACTCTCACCACAGGATACAACTGCTGTTACTCAAATGCAGCTTGCTGTTTGGGCCAGGCATCCTAAAATGAAATGAATCTGTACCATTTCTACTTTGACTCCCTATACACGTCGTCCTTTCGGACATATGGGTTTAAATGTATTCCTTGATCCAGTCAAGTTAACGCTGCAAATTAACCATGAGAGTTGCTACAGTTGGGATCTGGAATGATTCCCCACCAAAGTCTTGATCTCCAGCTTGGTGCTTTTGGGAGATGGTGGAATCTTTAAGAGGTGAGGCCAAGTGTAAAATCTCAGGTCACTGGAAATGTGTCCTTGAAAGGGATCATAGAATCCTGGTCTCTTCATTCTCTCTCTCCCTCTTTTGCATCCCCACCATCAACTACTGGGATTTCCTTCCTTTTTCATTCCCACTGTATTGGGTATAAACACAGACCCAAAGCAATGGACCCAGTCATTCATGGAATGGAACCTTCAGTACCATGAGTCAAAATGACCCTTTTGTTTTATAACTTGATTAATCTGGATATTTCTTATAGAAATGGAAAGCTGACTAGCAACACTGTCCATATATTATATCTTTGCTTTGACTAAATAGAAACTCACAACTGACTCTATGTCCCATTGTTAAATAGTGTGCACATCCTCTTGATGCATATTTTTTGTGCATGACCTACGCTTGAGGTCGTTTGACTATTTTCCTATGATACGTCCCTCCTTCATCTTTGTCTCTTCACATGTTTTTTTTATCTTGTGACATTGTTTTTCTTTTTGCTGACTGTCTCAAATTCCTCTTGATATGAGGGAAGGTAAAAATAAACAGATGCATAAGTAAATATAAGAAGCCATTCTCCTTCTCAGAGGCTTAATTTCTTCTCTAGGATCTCTGAATAAACTGTGAACTTCTTGGCCAGCTGAGGTCCTCCATGATATGGCAACAACCCACTCATAGTTCCATTGCCCATTACCAAAGGATGCACACCCACTGGTGCACCAGACCAGATAATCTGCCTTTCTTCACACTTGTCCGGAGTTATCCTGTCTCCATGCCTTTGTGCACCTTGTTACCTCTACCTGGATCATTTCCTCTTTACTATCTACTGTGGGGATGGCCTCTATTAAATCCCACAACTCTACTGCTACTTGTTTCTGAATCCTTCTCTGTTCAAGGGACCATTTAAGATTTGTCCCCTTATAGAATATTGGTTCTGTTGTCCTTATCATATTCTGAATCATACTAAAGTAGACATTTAGCTGGAACACCACCTCCTCCATGCCCTAAGACATTAGAAGCTTCTTGAGGGCAGGTTCTAAGCCCCATCCATCATGGCGTCCTCCCTAAGGGTATACATCGGTCTATGGTAGACATCAGGTGCTCCACAGATGATGGTCAAACAATGTAAATGACTAAAAATAAATGCAACTGTATTTCTGTTTGTGTATGAGATCTCATGTTTTAATATTTACATACAGGAGCAGAAGCATATGGTTGCACTACTGGAAAATCCATAGCAAGGGTAAATCCAGCTGTCACAGGGTCGGTAGTCCTTGCTCTTGTTTTTGTGGTGCTGGGGATTGAACCAAGGACATTCTACCCCTGAGCTATATTTCTGATCCTTTTACTTTATTTTATTTTTTATATTAAAGCAGAGTCTCACTAAGTAGTGGAGGGCCTCACTAAGATGGCCACGAACCTGTGATTTTTCTGTCACAGCCTCCCAAATACTGGGATTAAGGGGCTGAGCATCCCTGCTCCTTTATGAAACATAACTGGCTCCTTTTTACTTTAAAAAAAAAATTAGTCCGCCAGGCATGGTGGCACATGTTTGTAATCCCAGCATTCAGGAGGCTGAAGGATCATGGTTCGTGGCCAGCCTCAGCTACATAGTGAGGCCCTTCGCAACTCAATGAGACCCTGTTTCAAAATAAAGAATAAAAAATAAGGCTGGGGGTATAGCTCAGAGGTAGAATGTCCCTGGGCTCCATCCCCAGTAACACACACACACACACACACACACACACACACACACACACACACAGTGGGAATTAGATATTTTGGGGAGAAAAGCTTAAAAGAACACTAAAATATAGTACAACTTCCACAGAAGAAAATATGGACATGGTAACATAGCAACACTAACCTCCAGGCAGAAAACAAGGATATGAATTATTTGTTCTCCTTTGGTATTGTTAGTAAAATGGTTGTTGCCCAAACTATCTGAGACGACACCAGACGCCCTGAGTAATTTTGAAGAATTTGATAGACATGCCTTCGAGATGGAGAACAGGATACAGATGCCCAAAATAGATCTGATGAGTGAGTGCAGCAGAATTCCTAGTATGACAAAATCAGGAAGCCGGAATTTACTGAGCTGCAAACCATAACAGGAAAGCAAAAGACAATGATAATGCTTCATTCTTAAAGTGGGTGCTGTTAAATAACCTTACAAAGATGCCAAAAGTTTAGTTATTTCCCTCACATTCCTCTTCATCTTTGCGTGCCATATTGCCTTTTAAATGACCACTTCTAGCTGGGTATGGTGGTGCATGTTTGTAATCCCAGTACTTGGGAGGCTGAGACAGGAGGATGGCAGGTTTGGGGCGAGCCTCAGCTACTTGGTAAGGCCCTCTGCAACTTCGTGAGATGCTGTTTCCAAATAAAAAATAAAATATAGGGCTGGGGGTGTAGCTTGGAGGTAGAATGCCCTGGGTTCAATCCCCAGTGCCATAAAATAAAATAAAATAAAATAAAATAAAATAAAATAAAATAAATGTTAGCGTGGCTAGGTGTTGCCCAACTTAATCCCAACTGTAAGAGGCTGAGACAGAAGGATCAAAGGTTCGAGGCCAGCCTCAGCAACTTAATGAGACTCTCAGCCTGTTATCAAGGCCTTTTTCAAAATAAAAAAAATTAAAAAGGGCTGAGGATATAGTTAAGAGGTAGAAGTTCTCTAGTTTTGATCCCTAGTACCATCAACAAAGGAAAACTCCTTCTAAAAACTATACCAACTACTCATCATATACTTTTTATTTACTAATTAGATAAAAAAGGGAAAAAATGAAACTGAGAAGAAAAGACATCAGCTGAGTGGAGCAAAAGGGATATAAAGGATAAAGCTACTTTGGAAGTGATTATTCTGGAGATCTGTGTGGCATGCATTCAGCATGCTGCTGCTGACATATGTTTCTCTCTGTGACCCTCAGAACCAAGCAGTATGAATAATCCTGGGCTTGGCAGGATCCAAGACTTTTATATTAAAGTCATTCTTTTTTTTCCTTAGGCATTGTGTAGCTGCTTTGCTGTACCACAATGGAGGTCTATTTCCTGACTTTCTTTTTTCTCTTTTTGTTTCCATTTTTTATTCAAGAGCAAGCTTTAGAGTTTAACCAAATTTTTTTCCCTATCAAATAAAGTGAGACAGCAGTACGTAGGACTATTTTTCTGTTTTGATTCACGACCTGGGTCACAGAAGAATGCTAGCTTTGAAGTCTTAAATATTTTTTTTTCTTTTTTATGTTTGGAAGGTATCACATTCATCTTTCACATAGTCTAGGAAGGATGCTAGGTTTTAGTTCTTTATATGTCCTCTATTATTAATGATCCAAGCAGAAAAAATGTATGAAACAAAACTGCTTTTTTGCATATGATTGATCACTTTTGTATTCAAAAGAATAACCTGGCAAAGCGTTATGTTTTTGCTTCAGGTCATCATAAGTCATCTACATAGACGGTGCTAAGTAGTAAAACTCAATAGTGACAGGTTGCAGGTATGTATCCAGGTTATTTTAATTGCCGTGGGATTACATTTCACCTTTTTTCCATACAGAATTCCCTTTCACAACCAACTAGGTCCTCTCCTCTCCTACTGTTTCATTAAACTCTGACCAGCCTCCATACTGCCGCTAGATACATCTGCAATTCATGGATAGTATCATTCTCCTCCAAAACCTTCAGTCTCTCCTCAGTCTGGTATTCGAGGCTCCATGGTTTGGCCCCAACTCATCTTTCTAGCTTTACCTGTCTCTAATGCATCTCTTGCTAAACTTTAACACACATTTTATACACTGCCCCCAACAACTATCTGGTTTTTTCTACTCTTAATACTTTTGCTCTTATAATAATCTCTACCTAGACCATCCAACTCTTTACCTCTACACTTATTTGCAGGCAGAAACCCTACCCATATTTTGAGGCTGAGCTTATATGTCCTGTTTCACAGTCTTATTCATCCCATTTATTAAAGTTTTGTATTCGATATTTATTTACCTATTCATTTTTATTGATGCTTTGTCATCCATCTTGATGGGGTCCGAGATGGTAGAGGCATGCATGCACACATCCAGCCCTCCCCTGAGTTTTTTCTCCTATTTCACTCATTATTTTCCCCTCGTTTGTTTTTCTTTATAATAACTCCTTAAATTCTGGAATCTATTTATACCACAGCAGTGGAGCGACCTTTCTTATTCTTGGCAGTTGTGTGCATCCTTTGGTAAGCAATGGGAATGAACCCTCATGTCCACCACTGGATTTCTGCAAATTTCTCTTCTAATTATATTCCAGTGGCCACACTGTTCTGGTCAAGAGAGGCAGCATCCTAATAACCTTCATTCCTTAAATGAGGGGAACCTGGTGACATATAGATAATGATGCTGTTCATCTACAGAGATGTAATGTTTATTATGTAGAGAAATAACAGTTTCATGCGTGGGAAACAATAGTTTAGAACAGAGTTTGGTCTCGGAATCAGTATTTAAATTTGGCAGAGAACAGCAGGACAGTAGTGCCCCAGGGCATCTGAAAGAATAACCACTCATCAATTTAGCCAGTGGAATGTGCCACTCTGCCTGAGACAACACTTTAGATATATCAGTACAACCACACTGGCAGACCTGAGATAAGAGTCTCTTTGGCTTTAAGCAGAATTTGCATAACTCCCAGAATTCAAGGCTCAGGTGCCAACGACACTCAGAATAATCTTTACAATTGTCTGTCTTTAGCTATCTCCCACTGATAAATGGTGTTACTTATCATCTCTTGACTCATCATTTCAAAGCAAATGTCCTGGCTCCTTGTATAAAAGCACTGGAGCTCCCTTCCCTGTTTATTTGGTGAGTTAAGTTGGCAGGCAACCACCAGAGGAAAATTGATGTGTGTTAGTGCCACAGGTGTGATTTTTGCAATCTCTCTTCTTGGAAAATGTCCAAGATTTCGCTGTTCTGAAGTCTGGCTTCCTCTTGGGGGGGGGGGGAAGCAAACGTGTCCTACACGATTGTCATATCAAGCTGTAGAACCAGCAAAGAGCTAAAAGCCTCTTGAGAAATAAACATGAGTGACAAAGGATTAATTCTTTTGGCATTCTTTACAGAAAACCATGTTCCTCTCTAAAGAGAAAGGTCTTACAATTTGTCATTTGTGAGTTCATTAGAAGCCCCTCTCTGGGGGTGGCGGGAGAGCAGCCAAATGATCTGATTGTGTGGGTGGTTTGGCAGCCGCATCTGTCACCCCCTGGCCTCAGCTGCGACACGGCCGAGGTGGCCGCCTGTTGTCTTCCTTCCTGGCTGTTCTGCTCTGTGTGTGTCCCTCCCAAAGCTGTGCCAAATTATTTGACATTTTTAAGAACAACTCTTTCTGTCCCATGGTTTTGATTGAGGAGCTGCTAACTAGTAATGAAGTAACTCAACCACGTTAGGCATGTGGGGGGTACAGATCTAGAAGACTATTCTAGAACCTTGATAACGTTAAGTACCTTATTCACCTGATGGTCCATATCCTGTGCAGTCTTAATGAACTTAGCAACTGTTTAGCTACTAGGAACTTGTCAGTTATTACATTCAAAACAGCAAACAAATCAATGCTGTGGGTGGATAATCTGATTTCCCACCATGTTTTGCTCACAGAGAAGGTTAAACAGATGCAAAGCGTTTTTGATGTAGGACTTCTCAAAGCCTTGATTCTGGTCCCAGTGCTTTCTACATCTCCAAGGGGAAGCCAAAGTGCAGAGTATTTCCCAAATGTTGGAGCATTAGGCCCGTCCCTCAGGCTCACTGGGTGGGACTAGGTCTTCACTCCAGTATTAGACTGAATACCCATGAAAAATAAAATCTGAAGAGCAGATTGAAGAGTGAATTCAGTTTATTTTCTTCAGTGGATGGGACTTGCTCGGTTTGTTGTAACATTCTGTTCTTGGCTGAACAATCAACAGTGTGACTAGCAAAATCCTGAATATTTTATGTTTTAGGTCATTCTAAGAAGAGAGTTTGCTTATATTTAGACAAATAGAATAAATAACATTGCCCTTATGAAACATTCTTTTCTTGAGTTTCCTTTTACAGTCTTCATACAACCGGGCTTAAGAAGGACTAAAATATCACTTCTGGGAGAAAACGTGGGTCTCTACTAGTTTAGTAGGCATGGTAATTAGAAAAACGTTTACTCTAGAATGAATTGTCGTAATGGCTGTGATGCAAAGGGCCTCTTCTTTCTGATTTACTCCATAGGTAGAGGTAGAGGTAGAGACCGAGTGCTCACTTTATTCCTAGCACTCTTTTAGGTGTTTTTGACAGAGTTGTTTAGAAAATTCTCCAAGCTCATGAGGCTTACATGCTGTGGAGGAAGATCAACAAGAAAATGCATTCATGAATAAATAACATGTTTACAGATTGGATAATTAATGTGAAGGAATGCAAACAAGGTCATAGATTAGAGGATGACTAATGAAAATGGAGGCTTCTTTATAATTCACCTTTAAAAGGTGATTAATAATTTAACTTTGTAAATTCAAGTATGTTTTCTTCATAATGGAATTCTGTAGTGACAACATGTAATAGCTCGTCTTGATTTTATATATACATGTATACATTCCTACAGATACGTGTATATGTACATGTATATGTATATACACATGTGTGCATGGGTACTGAGGATTGAACCTAGGGGCATGCTACCTTTGAGGGACACCTACAGCTCTATTTTCTTTGTTATTTTGAAACTGGGTCTTGCTAAGTTGTCAAACGCTGGCTTTGAACCCGAGATCCTCTGGTTTCAGCCTCCTGACTCTTGGGATTCCAGACATGTGCCACCATGCCCAGCTTGCTTTCACTTTTGACTTTGACTTAAAGTAACTGAGTGATGCTCAGAGGCCATCTTGTGACTATTCTAGTCTAAATCCCTGAAGCCGGGCGTGGTGGCGCACGCTTGTAATCCCCGCGCTTGGGAGACTGAGACAGGAGGATCACACGGGTACGAAGCCAGCCTCAGCTACTTAGTGAGGCTCTCGGCAACTTAGTGAGACCCTGTTTCCAAATAAAATATAAAAATAGGTCTGGGAGTATAGCCCGGAGGTAGAAAGCCTCTGGGTTTCACCCCCAGTATCACCAATAAATAAATAAATAAAATAAATCCCTGAGAGGTGAAACAGCTTCGTCAAAATTACATGAACAATTAGTGTCAGAGCCAAGTTTAAAATCCCAGGTCCCTAACTTTCAACTCAGTGTTAACACATTCCATTTGCAAAAATAAAATGGAAAAAAAACACTACAAAACAAAAACCCTGGATAAAACAGAGTACAAACAGCAAAGTGAGAATACATATCCAGTAGTACATGTATTTGCCAGTATTCCTTTCTTTTGCTATTGTTAGCACAGTGAGTTCTTTTCCTGCTGTGGGGGCCCATAAAGCGCTCTAGGACAGGGACGTCTAGAGATAATACTGCCAGAGCTTGCAATAAGAGCAAACACTAGTCTTCCTGAACACAGAATTTGTCAGTCGATCATGAAGTTTGATTAGTAATGTCTGTCATGGCCAAATCTATGAACAAAAGAACACATCAGAAACAAAGCACTTTCCATGCAGTTTGTTTCTGTTTGTTTGCTTGGTTTTATATTTGCTTTTCTCATGTCATCTGTAGCAAAAAAAAATTTCCAAGGAAATGTATGGATGTCTCTGTTTTACATAGTCTAAGATTAAGGTCTTATCACAGAACTTTCCCAGTATTAAACGTGAAATCTCCATTTACACATTTAATTTGAACAAAACCAGCTTTTTCCTTTATACCTTCTGCTCTGCATTTACCAAAGTGCGATGTGTAATTAAGTTTTTAATCTCAAATGTGTTTGTTCTATAATAAAAATCTGTAATAATAAAATGTACTACCTAAGCTTGATTTTCTTTATAAATATACTATTCTTGTCATTTTCTCTTTATTACAGTGAGCAAATAAAATAAATTATTAATTCTGCTTTAAAATCTAGTTCTGAGTAGCATGATTTTTTTTTTCATTAGAGTCACCCAAGATACTTTTTGGAAGTTTTCTGAAGAATGAATAGGAGACTGCGGAAAATAATATTTTGTATATTATTTGTAATTGTAAAATTCATTTTCTATTTATTCTCGGTACCATAAAGAACTTCTGTTTAAACAAAAGACAAATGTCTTCAAAATATTTTTGATGCTTTTAATATAAAATTTATTTCATTTATTCTTTGTCCTCCCCAGAATATACTGTTTCTAGAATTGAAGAATGTTCCTGTAGCGTTTTCTGAAGAGTAAATCTTAGAGATCACTTCCCAAGTGCTTTTGAAACTATTATGTGTGTTGAAAAATAATGCCTACCTTCTTAGTCAGGATCCGAGGAGGAGGCATTTGACTCAGATATCATCTTCTCCTTTTGCCCTTCTTTGCTTTCAAATAAAATTATGGCTTTAGCAGAGAGGCACACACCATTTATCCTAGTGCTTGGGTGTCTGAGACAGGAGGATTCCAGGTTCAAGGACAACCTTAGCAACCTAGCAAGACCCTGTTTCAAAATAAAAAATAAGAAAGCTGGTAGTGTATCTCATCACCTGGCACCTCATGCTCTTGGTTTAATCCCCAGTAACACACACACACACACACACACACACACACACACACACAAACGCACAAAGAATACCTTAATAATATATGTGAGTCACTTTGCTTTAACACTGAGTTTCATGTTGCAATAAGATGTTTGTAAATTGCTGCAGTTGCTGAAAACCACATCACACACACATACATAAACCGCACTACAATATTTGTATGTTACTTCCCCAGCACAGTGTTAGCATTGGATGTAACTTGAGGGGTTAATAAAAAGTGTTTTTACTTCTCTCATTGTTGATTAAAGAAGTTTAAGGCAGATACTTATGTTTGGGTTAGTGTGTGTGTGTGTGTGTGTGTGTGTGTGTGTGTGTGTGTGGTACTGGGGTTCCTGGAAGCCCTTCTACCTCCGGACTACACTCCCAGACCTATTTTATATTTTTATTTGGAAACAGGGTCTCTTAAGCCAGCGCGGCTGGCTTCCAACCTGCGCGATCCTCCTGGCTCCGCCTCCCAAGCGCGGGGATTACAAGCGTGTGCCACCACGCCCCGCCTCACTTATGTTTTAAGTGGAAAGAGTTCCTTTACCAAGACTAAATATCTCTCTAGGAGGCTGGGTGAGAGTGTTTCTTTTTATTATTTTTTTCACCTACACAATGAATTTTTGTTTCATCAAACAAAATGCAAAAATAGTTCTATAGAGCCAGGTGCATGCATTTGTCTCTAACATTTTAAAAGCTGTGCCAGAAACTAGGGTGACTGAGCTTGCCCAGAACCGAGAGTTTTTCCTGCAATGTGGGACTTTCAGTGTCCCTAACAGGAAAGTCCTGGGCAAAGCAAGATGGTTGGCTTTAGGGAATTAGTTGTGATATGATAATGCAAATACTTTATACTCCACCAGAGTTAATTTTGTTACTCACAGGGGGGAATTGGGGAAGATGATATTTCTGGTACTTAGAAAAGTAGTCTAAATCATCAGATTCAATAAACAAGAAACCTAAGAAATAGTCAGGTGTCAAGGTCAGATGTAACAGCTAATGTATGAGAAGAGACTATTAATAATCGTAATCATGGAGTCTATAACTTTATTCTGGGTCTCAGGATTTACTCTGCCAAATAAACAATGGGGTTTGTATATTGAGCTGAACGATAATGGAAAGGATTATTAAAAATATCTGCACTATTTATTTTTATCTGCTTGAAGTCCAATAAAACGCAACGGGCTGTAAATTATTGTGTAATAGTTACTGCATTGTGTCGTTAGATATGAGACAGATGGCTAAGATCCAGTTAAATGCACTGCCATTTCCAGCCTATAGAATTCTATTATAGTTCTGAGAGAAGTGTGCATTGGAGTGTGAAGTCTAGGACTGAAACAGAGTCTGCGGGTTTTTAGTTCTGAGATCCAACAGCAAGGTGTGCACTGCCCGCCACGTTGCTTAAACTTAGTGCCACGATTTTCTGGCTCTTTGACTTGAAAGAACATGAATTAGCTCTCAACTTCCTCACTGAACAACTTTGGATGGTTCTTGAAAGTAGTAGTCGTGTGTGTGTGTGTGTGTGTGTGTGTGTGTGTGTGTGTGTGTTTTACCGGGAAGTGAACCCAGGGACATTCTAACTCCAAGCTACACCTCTCTTCTCATTTTGTTTCATTAAAGGCTTGTCCTCCAACCTGCAATCCTCCTATCTTAGCCTCTCAACTACTGAAATTACAGGTGTGTGTCAACTACTGAAATTACAGGTGTGTGTCACTACAACTGGCTAGCAGTGGTTGTTTGAAGTCAAGATGGGAGTGAAGTCAGAGTTGGGATCAGAGACGTATGCGATGAACGTATGATATAGATACAATTTCTCTCTGTGCTGTCTATCCAGAGCCAGTATCACTGACATAAATTGGGAAGTCCATTATCTACTCCCCAACTCCCTATCCGAGTTCTATTTCCCACTAGACAGCATGGCACGGCAGCCTGCATATACGTAGTGGATCTTGACTTTCTGGTATCCAAGCCATGTTCTACCATTTTTAATTCGGAGACCTTGGTCAAGTTACCCAAGCTCTCTGAGCCTCAGTTTCCCCATTTGTACAATTGAGCTATTACTACTAATAATGTAACTCCTAGATGTAAATATATAAAACATGAAGAGTCATGCTTGGCCCAGAATAAATGTCTGCTCTTATTACCAGTGCTGTTGTTATTCGTCCTCTCCGTCACATGCCCTTTATTTTGAGCTTGGTTCTCTCCAGTATCCATATGCTTATACTTAACTTTGCAGGCAGCATGATATTCTTTTTGGTTTGCCAAAATTTTACTCATTTTAAAAAGACTGTTTCTGTCCCAATCTTCTAAGTGAGACCTTTTCAAAGCTCTTCACTTTGATAAATTCCTTTATAATTATTACCAGAACCCAGACAGTATAGCTTTTCAGCTCTTTGCTGATTGGTATGTTAATGTTATTTCCTCTGGCGATCTGCAAACTCTGATGATTAGGGGAAGGCCTTGTCTATTTCATTGTGTTTCACAGTCCCACATGTATTTCTCAAGCAGACAGTGGATTGATTCATATCAGGGAACCAATGCCTAATTTGGCCCTTAGATTATCCAACTACTTTTGAGACATAAAGCCGTCAGTTACATTACTTTAAGGCTAGGTGTAACAGAAATTTGGTTGCTTTTACACTATTTTAAAACAGCTATGCATTTGTAGTTGAATATCATTCAGAAGTAGATTTGCTTTCAGTTTTGATACAGAAAAGAATACACCATGATGTTTTTACATGCAGTTCATGTCTATATCACTGAATCATATGTACTAGAATCAATCATATGTACTAGGATCAATCCCATAAAGATAGAATGGATTGTGATAAAAGCAATTTAGAAATTTTTCTTACAGAATGGTATGGTTTGAATGTATATACCCCTTAGAAATTCAGATATTAGCCGGGCATGGTGGTGCATGCTTGTAATCCCAGCATTTGGGAGGCTGGGACTGGAGGATCGCAGTTCGTGGACAGCCTCAGCTACTAGTGAGGCCCTCTGCAACTCAGTGAGACCCGGTTTCAAAATAAATAATATAAAACAGGGCTGGGGGTGTAGCTCGGAGGTCGAATGCCCCTGGGTTCCATCCCCAGACCTGCACAAAAAAAATTCAGATATTAAACTTAGTATTCACAAATGTGATCGTATTAAGAGATGGAGCCTTTAGGTGATTAGGTCCTGCAGGCTCTGCCCTGGTAAATGGGATAAATCTTCTAAAAATGGCTTCACACAGCATTCATGCCTCTTGCCCTTTCACCTTCTCCCATGTGAGGAGGCAGCAACAAGGTGCCATCTTGAAAGCAAAGAATGAGCCTTTACCAGGGTGTCGGTCAGCATTATCACTAGGACTCCATACTGGAGAATGACAACTTTGAAAGTAGCCCTCCAGTAGCTCAGAGGTTTTAGTCTATGGCCCACAACTCCATTGCTTTGGCCCTGAAGAGATGCAGAACATCAGGAAGGAGGAAAGCTGCTCAGCTCATGGAAGTTATAAAGCAAAGAAAGGGGCCGAGTAACACATCCCCTTCTAGGATGCACCCACAGCGGCATACCTCTTTCAGCTAGGTCCCACCTCCTAGAGTTTCATCACCTCGTAATAATGCCCTCAGATTATTAGTCCATCAATGGACTAATAGTCCATCAATGGATTACTCCGTTGATGAGGTCAGAGATCTCTTGATTCAATCACTTTCCCAAAGCCCCACCTCTCAGACCAAGCTTTCAACACATGAGCATTGGGGGGATATGAGAGATACACACTGTGGCAACCAGATAGCGTATCTGCTGCCATCTTGATCTCGAACTTTCTACCTTCCAGGACTGTGAGAAATATGTTTTTGTTCTTTATAAGTTATCCAGTCTGTGGTATTTTGATAGCCAATAGGAATGAACTAAGATGCTGAAAATTTTCACCGACACATTGAAGTAGAGAGAATAATATATAATTAACATGATATAACTGTTACCCAGATTCCACAACTTTTTTTTCAGTTTAATTTCCTCTTCCCTACTCAGTGTTTGTGTTTTGTGGCTGGAATGTTTTCAAGTAGATTCATCATATTTCATCTGTAAATAGTTTAGTGTGCATTGTTGACAGTTGAGGAGATATAAAAATAATTTTAAAGAGGACCAAGGAATAGTTCTGAATATCATGTTAAAATTGCCAAATCTCTTCTTACAATTTTACAACTTTAATAACACCATTTTGCTCTCTTCTACCTCAAATATATAGGTAACTTAAAAAAATAGATGCTCCCAGCGGATGACAGAAAATATGTTTGAAACATGAAGGCTATTTTATTGTCTCAGCTATAGTCTTTGAATTGCAATAGGAACCATCCTTTGATAAAAAAACACTGCATTATGGTTTCAATATGATAGATCACTATAATAATCAGATGGAAATTATATATTTATTTGAATGTCTTTTTTCAGCTCGGTGATATTTTTGTATATCTTAAATGTAGAATAGGGCTATCCAGGCTCATGACACGGGACAGCTCATCCATCTAATTTAATAAGGCAATTTTTTTCTAAGGACATTAGAACTTAATGGCTTTAATTATTTGATGACATTGTTTCACAAGTGACTGTGCTATTATCCCACCCTAATCTGATCATAATGTGTACCAGCATTGTTGAGATATATATTTAAATAGCTATTTACCTTATTCAGTGTATAACACTGTCTACATAATTGGTAATTATTGGTTTGTAAATCATGGCAAGTTATATTTTCTTACTGTAATTTTCGAGTTCCAGTTTAATAGGTGATCAGTTTGAGCTATACATTGTTTGTACATCCTAAAGCAATGACGTTATATGAGGCAAATTAGGAAAATTTTTATAGATATGCATGTATCCAACAAAAAGTTTAGTAGTTCCATCAACCTGAGACAGACATGGATAAGAAATAAAATTTAGAATTTGAGTTTGTTAGTAATTTACACCTTGTAATTGTATATTTGAAGTCTGTATTGTTTTCTTTTCTCTGGTGTTGGAGTAAACATGAATAGATAGGCAGGTATAAGATCCCTGATTGTACTATAAATCCACAAAGGTAACACCAGCATTAATAAACCGCAGTAACATGTACTCGACTGGCAGTTCTTTTTGTAAGTTAGGGTTCAGTGAACTCCAATTTTGGAATCTTCTAGAATGGACCTAATTCAAATAAAAACTTCCCTGTAGGCATTTCAATTTGAACTAGAAGTCTGTCTTTCAGTGATCTTTGTTCTGATATTTTCTTCACATTTAAAATGGCTGCTTCTGTGTATATTTTGACTTTTCAGGTATTCTGCTCAATAAACTGCCTGAGTTTATAGCTTGATTTGATATCATTAATATGTCTCAAGGCTTTCATGTATTTATGTACTCTTTCAAGATTAATTTGAAGCTTTTTTCCTTTCATTATGTGAATTTGACTAAAGCACAGCTATCTTTCCAAGTGAAAAGGTTTTATTTGAAAAATTCCTGTGAAACTACTTCTTTATTATAGCACTCTAGAATTGCCAGACTACAGCCATTTCTAGATTATTATCCCCAAGAAATTTTTCCACCAAAGTGAATTATGGCTTGCTGGTGTTTTTTTTCTTGCATGGTAAATAGAAAAAAATAAAATAAAGAGGACTTTAACTTCAATTTTGAAGAAAAATGGTTTGGTCTGATGCCCTGAAATTCAGTCTTCAATCATGGGTAGTATGCGTTTTTTAAAAAAGCCAGAGCTGTTGTTTTTTCCTCCCTCATCTTTCAGGCTCTTTAATATGGTTTTCTTTTGAAATATTATGAGGAATCTAATTTCTGAGTAATGTTTGCTATGAAAATTTGAAACACAAACAGCATATCCAAGATAAAAATAAAGGAAAGCAACTCGGTATTGGTCTGTCAGAGATTTGGATTTTATGGTCTCATGAGAATAATTAGGAAAGTCAACCATGAAGATATGTAAGCTACACACAAAACAGAGTTGAGAAAATGTTTTTTAGTAGATCGCTTGATCTACAAGCTTCAGGTCACGTTTCCTTTGTGTTCAGGAGTGTTAGATCTACTTAATGAATAAGATCTACTTAATAAATAAGTAGAGTCGTTTTTAATATGGAAAGACAAAGCCATATTGGGCAGCAGACTTACCCTGTGACTTAATTCTCTAACCTCTGTGAACCACCTGACCCCACTCAGCCTCTATTTTCTGAACAGGAAAAAAGGAAAAGTATCTGATATGGTGCACAGTAAATGCAGTCCATGTGCAAGTGATATAAGATAGTCAGCCAAATCCCAGCACTTCCATTGGTGAGGTAAAGAAGAGGGCGGAAATGATTGAACAGTGAGTGATACCATGATACTAGAAATCATTGTAGAATTCATATGATTGGCTTTAAAGTGACCATTTGAAAAGAAACTAGTATCTTCTCGGTGCAAATTGTAACCATGATAGTATGAAAACTAGAGGACGCAAATGTTGTCTGTGGGAATAGGATGGTGCATCCAGCAGGAAATGATATTCTAATAGGAGAGGAAATATCAGCAATTCCAGGCTTACTAATACAGGTATAGTCTAGCAGAAAGCAGACTAGAAGCTTCTATTTTTCCCCGGAGTAACAATCTCTGCTTCAGTCTCTTAGTGTTCAGGTGGCCAATTAGACTGGTCTGCTGGGGACTTTCCTGGTTTCTACACTGAAAATACCACATCCTGGAAAGCCCCTCAGACCTGATGAAACTAAGCCTCCCTATTTGGTCTCCATCACATTGGCTATGAACTGTCTCAACTATGCAGAAGGGACTTGGAGTTCAACAAGCCTTTAAGCCTCATATTTTTCCCCTATGGTATTAGGGATTGAACACAGGAGTGTTCTACCTCTGAGCTATCCACCAGCCCTTTTTATGTTTTGTATTGAAACAGAGGCTCACTAGGTTGTTGAGAATCTCACTAAATTTCTAAGGCTGACCTCAAACCTATCATCTTTCTGCCTTAGCCTGCCAAATACGGGATTGCAGGCATGCACAGCACACCAGGCTCAGCCTCCATATTTTAAAGGTAATATGATTATTTGATTCATGGTCCCTGTAAATTAAATATCCTTCAGATAATTTTGTATTAAAAATATTTGCTGGGTAGATGCTATATAGTAGATATTTCCAGAAATGCTTGAGGGATATATTAGGGTTCTCCAAAGAAACAAACAATAGGATGGGTAGAGATTTATTAGAAGAAATTAGCCCATACAATTATAGAGGATGAAAAGTCCCATGACCGGATTCTGAAATTTCTTTTACAATTCAACTACAAGTTTTCTATCATATATTTTGGCCACTGCCTCATTGAATCTTGTCTTTCTTTATGGAAACTATGAAAATATCTAAATTTCATGCCTAAGTTATTGATATAACCTAGATAGGCTTAGAGGTTTATGTAACAGTAAAGCAATATGACGTCTAATGATTTTCCTCTAACAATTTTGTCTTCTTTTGCAAAGATTAAAGCTTCTTGATTAATTCATTAAGTATCCAAAACATGATGACAAGAAACTATTGAGTTTACAGCTCCAACATGTACTTTATAATTTCGTTAGTAATTGAAGATATCCTAATAAAACAGTTTTTAAAAGTTGTAATGATAACATAAGGGTTAGGGGATTAGATCAGTGGTAGAGTGCTTGCCTAGCGTGTGTGAGGCCTTGGGTTCTGGTCCCAGCACCAAAAAAGAATTTGTGATGTTATAAAGTCAAAAACTAATACCCACTCAAGATTCAGTTTATCAATTTTGTCTATATAGGCACTTTCATTTTATCAAATAGTATTAAAATAAAATAGAAATTAAATGGCATGTATACTTTATGAGATTGCATTTAGATTATATATATATGCATTTGTAAGATTTTATTTATTATATTTCAGGAAAGATTAACATTTTCATAAGTTTTTAATTTTATAAAAATAGCTGAAACTAAATAGTAAGTTTAAATTGGCCCAGATTTGTTGGAGTAAAATGATTTGTAATATGAATAAATAAGTCATCTAGAGTAAAATGATTTGTAATATGAATAAATAAGTCATCTAGTTTATGCTCTTATTTTTAAAAAAAAAAGTTTTACTGGTGCATTGTAGTCATCCATCTTAATGGAGCACAAGATGGTGGAGGCGTACATGCACACACCACTCATTTAGCCCTTCCCCAATTCTCTCCCCACTCCCACCCCCTCCCTCCTCATGTTTGTCTTAGTGATTGATGTGTTTGTGAATGTACGTCATGTACATTAGAGAATTTCCCTCATCACCCTCCCATCCCCTCAGTTAGGTCGCCTTATTTGCTCATCCATAGTTTCTCCTTTTTCATCTAGAGTTCCTCCTATGACCCATTCTCTCCCTAGCTTTCACATATTAGGGAGAGCATCCGATTTCTTACTTTTGTGATAGACTAATCTTACTTAGCATAATGTTTATGTTAATCAACACTATTAATAATTCTCCACAGTATGTTAAACTTTACTAGACATTTCTTTTGTAAAATTCTCAATCAATAAATGGACAAAATGCTTAAATTCCACTATAGATACCAGATCATTGTGGGATTTTCTACAAAACACAAAATTTTACTTTCCATAAATTCACAAATTGGAATCTTTAATACCTTTGGAAAGACTACTAGTGAAAAAGAAAATAAGTGCAACCTCCGATTTGGGACACTCCAGCCATTTATATGACCTGATTAATCTCTTTCTTATGCAGCATGTCTTTAAATAATTTGCTCATACTAATTTTAGATCGCTAAATTACCCACACTGTGTGCAGAAACTGATTATGATTGTCATATCCATGAAGTAATAAAGAACTAAGAAATTTTAAATCTCAGAATTAGTAGGCATGAATTAATTTGAAATCTGCTTATCTGAATGTAGACTCAGTGTTCCTTTGAAGACATTCTTAAAGCGTCATGAATTTATATGAATTTATAATATTATATCATTAGTGAAAGGAGCTACTGGTAACGACTTCAGGGGTTGAAATAACTGAAAAGAGAGGGGAAAAATTCCATTCTGTCTTTCTATAGAAGTTTTGTGATACCATTGGAGGCAAAGACTATCAAACTTACCATTTAAGAATGTTTTTATGAAGTTTTTAGCCGAACTCATGCAAAACTTTCCAGTCAGCAGTGGTTTGGTGGTTTCTTAAGTGAAAACAAGAAACATCTACTTAGATGACCAGAACCCCAAGTCATGTGTTGAATTACAGTGAGGGTTATTAAGAAAATCAGATACCCAATGGTACTAATTTAAACTTAAGTTTTACTCTGTGAAATTGGAGCTTTTTCAATGAATTATGCTTCCGGTCTTTCTGAAAGTAGAGAAAATAGACAAACAGTGGTGATGAACAAGGACAAAAATTATACCTTGGGTTTCTGTTTCCACAGTGTCTTGCTGAGGCTGGACCTTTGGTTAACTGGAGGACGTCACACTCTTACCCATGCAGAGTAATTTATCCCCAGTGATAAAAAGCAGCCTTCTGAATACTGCATTTTCTTTCTGTGAAAGGAGACCTTTATATGCTGAAGAAAACTTGGAAGAACACTTTCTCAATCAGTGATATGTAATTTCACTGTGGAAATGATTGTAATGTGAGGGCATAAGTAGACAAGGTAAAGTAAAGATTTAAGCATTTAAATAGTCAATCAAGGCAAACACCAAGGTTACCGCCCGAAGGTGGGATTGGAGTGGTAATTTTTTCACAATAAGGAGTAAGTATTCAGATTGGATGCTTGTATCATTCAATTCTTACTTGACCTCAACGTATTACAGTCTGCGACCTTTGTAAAAGTCTATGTTCCTTAGTAAAGATGACAAAAGCTTGCCATGGCAGGTAACCTGATTTCTATGGATTGAATGTTTGCCTCCCCCCCAATTCCCCATGTTGAAGTCTCAACCCTCAATGTGGGGGTGTTTGGAGATGAGGCCTTTGGAAAGCAATTACGGTTACATGAGGTAATGAGGGTGGGCCCTCAGGATGGGATTAATATCTACTATGATTTCAGTGTAATCCCAAGTTAATAATGTTGACATCTCATTGCCAGAGTGATAGTGTTAGGAGGTAGTGCCTTTGAGGGGATTAGGTCATGAAACACTCCCAAAGGACACAGAGAGACCTGCCTTGTCCTTCTATCATGGTGACACATAGAAATCTCCACCTGTGAGGAATGAGCCTTCTTCACCAGACATCTAATCTGCTAGTACCAGTGTCACAAACAGTGAGCAATAGATTTCTGTCTTTTATAAGCTACCCAGTTTAAGGGGTTTTGTTCTAGCAGCTTAAATGGACTAAGACAGTGGCTTGATAAGAAGAGATACCCCAAACCTTGCTTTTTTCCTTACACCCACAAAGAAGAGATAATGTAAGTACAGTTACATGGGAGCCACCTACAAGTCAAAAGAAGACGTCTTGGAATGAAACCAACTTAATTCAGACCTTGATCTTGGACCTCCTAGGTTCAAAAACCATAAGAAATACATTTCTGTTGTTAAAGATACCCTGTCTGTGGTATTATGTTATGGTAGCTGGAACAGACTAACACAATGATATTTCTAATACCTATTTTTGGAGGCTGGGGTAAGGTCCCCCTTCTGTCATGATCCCATCTTCAAGTCATGGGAAAATAACCATCTTTTGGGCCCACACAATTAAAAGTGCCTTATAATTAATTGTACTCCCAGTGGGGTATGGTGGAGCCCAGCTATTTGAGAGGCTGAGGCAGAAGGGTAGCCAAGTTCAAGCCCAACCTGGGCCACACAGTGAGACTGTCGCAACAATAAATGATAAGTGAATACATTTTACTTAATTAGAAACAGTTTTAGAAATATTTACATTGAAGCCAGGTATGGTGGTGCACAGCTGTAATCCCAGTACTTGGGTGTCTGAGACAGAAGGATTGCAGGTTCCAGGACAGCCTCAGAAGCTTAGTGAGAAAGGTCCCTGGGCTCAATCCCCAATACAAAAAAAAAAAAAGCAAAGAAAAGAAATATTTACATTCAAATGGGAAGTACTTCTTTTCAGCCTCAATTTTTCATCTAATCTATGTAGGTAGTTATGCCATTCTTTAATGGCTGTACCATAATCTTACACTCATAGGAAGGATCATAAAAGTAAGATTGTCTAGCCTTTTCATTTTACTTTCCCAAGGAAATAGGGATGAATTAACCATCTATAATAGCTTCATGACCAACTGACATTGAAAAAATGATGATGCGAGTAAACCTTAAATAACAAAAGGAAAGATAAAGACAAGTGTGCTGAAGTGAGATAGTCAGTCACAAAAAATAAGAAAACAGATGCTCTCCCTAATATGCAGAATCTAGGGAAAATGGACCATAGGAGGAACTCTAGACAAAGGAGAAACTAGAGAGGAGCAAATAAGGTAACCTAACTGAGGGGATGGGAGGGGGAAGAGGGAAATTCTCTAATGTACATGACATACATTCTCAAACACAACAAAGTCAATCACTAAGACAAACATGGGGGGGGGCAGGAATTGGGGAAGGGCTAATTGGGTGATGTGTGCATATATGCCTCCACCATCTTGTACCCCACTAAGATGTATGACTACAATGTACCAATAAAAAGAAAAAGACAAGTATAGAGAGAATACAAGATAGATTTAGGTTATATAGCTCTCTCTCTCTCTCTCCACACACACATACACACACACACACACACACACATATACACATACATCTATGTATATATACATACATATATACAAACATATATATCTTCTTAAAGATAAATATAATTCAACTTGGGACCTATCTATGATTAGAACTTCAAAAAACAGGTTTGGCCTTATTATATTTTTGAAATGAAAGATACTAGCCAGACATGGTGGCACATGCTTGTCATCCCAGCATTTGGGAGACTGAGACCAAAGAATCATGGTTCATGGACAGCTTCAACTACTTAGCGAGGCCTTCCAAAACTTAGTGAGACCCTGTTTCAAAAATAAAGAATAAAAAAATAGGGCAGGGAGTATAGCTTGGACGTTGAATGCTTCTGACTTCCATCCCCAGACCTGCGAAAAAAAAAAAAGAAAGAAAAGAAAAGAAAAAAGAAAAAGAAAATGGAAAGATACTGTCTTCACTCTTAAAGCTGTTAAGGGTACAAAAATATATTAGCAATTTTAGTAACTGGTATAGCTGCTGGGTATATTCCTTTTACTTACTTAAAATAATAAGGAGGCATATTTTGAAAACTCAGTAGTGAACTATAAGGTTATTTTGTCCATTTATTAAGCAGAGTTACCTGCTACATACATAATCTTTGGAGATTATTTTGAGATGAGTTCTGAGATAGCAAAAACTTATATGGTAGAGTATATAGCTTTGTAGTAAATCTATAGTTGTTGAATAGCTTCTCATTAAACATATTTTGAGTCTTTTTAATTCAAGGATATCTTTAGGACCTAATTTCTGAAAAAAACAAAAACAAATTATTGTCAGAATAATTGGACCTTTGGAATATGCTACCCTATGTTTTCACTGTCAAGGAAATGACATTCTGGGAGCCCTAGTTAATTTTCCAGCTATTCTTAATAGAATGTGTTGAGTAAGCATTAAGGATTATTATTATTATTATCACCACCATCGTCACCATCGTTAATTGTGTTAAAAGGAAACCTTGGGAGGCACAAGTGACCCGCTGACAAGGCTTACCCACTCTCGAGTGTGCAGTGGATCAGTTTTGCTCTCAGCAGTAGGGAGCATTATAATTAATAGAAATTGCCCGTGTGGGGTTTAAAAGATACTGTGATAATTAAGTTCACCAGAAAGACATGGAAAGTTTGGGAGCTTATTGGAAACCTCTGCAGTTGACTACATGTCTAAATCCAAAAACTTAAGCCTTTTTACAGTCACGTTCAGGAAATCCTGTTAACTGGTTTTTCTGTGGGTGCTATAAACACACATTCAGTATGAGTTTCTCCTGTCCTACTTAGTGAATATTAAATTGTACTTCTCCATTTTTTCTAATCATCATTATCATCATCGAAAAGTAGAAAATTTTTTCACACATTGGTAATTAAGTGAAATACTTTGTCATCTAGGAAGTTAGAACATACACATTGTGAATATGTGTAAATACTACACTGAATACCATAAATATGTGTAACTATTATGTGCCAGTTAAAATTTTAGATAAGCATTAATACTTTATCATTTTATGTCTCAACTAACCTTTTTTGATTGAAGTGTTCAAAGATTTCAACTTAGCCTTTTATATATATATGTGGGCAGTGGAGATTAGGCTTTACAGATAACACAATTCTCTTCCAGAAAGTAAGGCTGTTTATTAATCCTATAAAACCTTGTATCATCAGTGTCATTGGCAATAGGGCAATGCATAAATTTAGCACTAAAATTAGTAGCCTCACTCAGAGTGTAGGAAATTTTGTTAGGACATCAAAGGAATAGCTTAAAAAAACCTGTAATAAATAATCAGTATTTCTCAAACAGTGACCATAGAATAACCTAGGGGTACTGTTCTAAGTAGAAATTTCAGATATGCCTTGGAATAGCTGGCATTGTGAAACCTAGAATCAGTCTTGCTCCTAAATATTCTGAATTCAATTGGCATGGTCCTCTTACTGTGCTTTGAATAATCTGTTTGGAGCCTTATGTACATCCTTAATTTCTACTTTCTTGGTTAGATAGCAAGCGTCTTTCCTTAGAAGAATTCAGAAGTTTTAAGAATCAAATTTATTAGATGTACATCTTCATATCTTTAAAAACCTTATTTTACACAGTGCCAAGGAAACTTTTGAGTTTTGGATGGATTTCAATCTGCTCATTAATACCAATCACTTTACAACATTTTAGTGCAATTCTTCTTTCTACGGTTTTTCTCTGAGAGGGTGTCTCTTCTTTCCCCAAATGGGCTTGACATCAGTTTGCTCAAGTGGCTTATACCATTTCTGACTCATTATAGTTCACTGGGCTTATCAGTTTTCGGGTCAGCCACAATTCCCATGTACTGTCTTTAAAGATGATTTTCTACATTATATAAAAAAGTGACTTTTTTACTGTGTAGAGAAATGTTAGAGGTGATATCTATTGCATAACAATCAAAGGTACCTCAATGAGTGGGTTATTAGATTGTATACTTAGTTGCCAGTTACAGATTATAGGAGTCATTGTATTAAACTATTATATACCTGTAGTTGAAGTAAATTATGTCAGAACTTTCTACAAAAGAAATATCAATCCATCCAATGTAGAAAAAAGGAATAGATTGAAGCCTACTTGCATGAAGTGATTGCATTAGTAAAGGGAAATTTTATTTTTAAAACCTAAAAGACAGACCTTTTTGAATACTGCCATTATTTACCATACCATTAACAGTTCCTTCTCTCATGGCCTCTCTGCTATATTAAAGACCTGCTTCAATCAAAAAATATTCTCTATGATTGCTGGCTGATGGTATAATTACAGTAAGTTGTCAAGAGACTATTTTTGATTCCCGGGGTAAAGTTCCTTTCTTTGGATCCCGCAGAATCGACTGTTCATTATTCATCATTCTTTCGCTACCTCTGTTTTCCAGTCTGGATCAAGAAAACTTCCCCTGGAGACTCTCCTGCCCATGCTTAGGAAACTTGGGGATGTTTCGTTGTATTTTAATTTTTTCCTACTTTCTCATGGCCTTCCTAACTAGAGCTTGATGAGTGTAATTGTACTAGGTAGTCTAATGAGACTAATTGACTTCACTAATTCCTGGCTTTTGTTTCATGGAGTTGTTACTATTGCTGTTCTGCTTTTTGCCCGTGGCTGAGGAGCTCTTTTTACAACAAACAAGCAAACAACTCACCAGACACAAAAACAGTCAAACCTGCTTGTTTCCTCAAGGGGCTCAATATTTAATTTATTCATATAATTTTCTTGTCTTGTGTTTCTCGGCTTCCTCCTTAGCATTCTCTTCCTCTTCTTATGTTTATAGAAAAGCTCAAGCAAGCTTGTGCTCTAATAGGCAGGGCCAAGGGCGGAGTTCTGCCTCTGGGAAATGTTTACTCTGGAGAAACATAGGAGACATTTGTTTGGTCTGACTCATCTAGAATATGCCAGAAACCATCCTGGGCAAAAAAAAAAAAAATATGTCTTAAATATTGATGCCTGTATAGACTAAATTTCATGTTTAAAATACAAATAAACATAGTCACTGCAGCCTCTTAATTAACCACTAAATATTTACCAGTCTACTAATATTGCGATAGTCATCTTTCCTTCCAAAGATATGCACATAAACACAATCATTTTTGGTGTGATTTGCCTGACAAATGACTCTTGAGATGTAGCCATTTTCAAACCTTCCTTAGCTACTCAAAAGAATAACGCTAAGGAAAAATCAGTTCATGGGCTTATTCATCCCCAAACCATGTGTGTCTGTGTTGGGGGGTCTAGTGGTGGAGGGAAGGGGAGCCAAGTAATACCCTGACCCTGCTTTGACCGCTTGGCCCCATCTTTGTTCTTAAGTCTCTCTGCAAATCTGCTGCCAGAAATTATGACCCAAAAGACTCTGATAGCCCTGGTCCTGCTTTGCTGCGCAGCTCAGCTATTACCATAACCCACCTCTCTAGGTCACCACCGTTCCACTTACAATGGAAAAGGGGAAAAACTAGTTGAACCACTTCCATTCTATTTTCCTTTTCATCTTCTTAGACTAAATTGAATAGAAGTCTTCTTTTTATCCATGTATATATTTGGTTCAGTCAAATATTCCACACTCCTATCATCCATCCATCCATCTAGCTATGCTTTGTAAGCATACATCTTGGTGAAGTGCAGGGTGATAGAGGCACACATGCGCACAGCACTCAGCCCTCCCCAGTTGCCATGCCCCTCCCTCTCCGTTCCCACCTTCCTCCTCTTGACACAGTGAATGGCACTGATAAGCTTGCATGTGTGCATCATGGCCATGGAGGTGTTGCCCTCTTCAAGTCTCCCTCTCTCCACTTTTCTCCCTCAATTAGGTCCCCCTGTCACTCCACTCAGGTTTCTTCTCCTTTGTCTGGAGTCCCTCCTATGTCCCAATTTCTCCCCAGCTTTTGTATATGAGGGAAACATGTGACCTTTCACTTTTGTGACTGCCTAATCTCACTTAACATAATGTTCTCTACTTCTATCCATTTCTCCACAAATGACATAATTTTGCTCTTCTCTATGGCTGAGTAAAATTCCATTGTGTACATATCCCACAGTTTTGTAATCCATTCATCTGTTGATGAACATCTTGGCTGGTTCCATAGTTTGGCAATTGTGAATTGTGCAGCTATGAACATAGATACACATGCATTAGTTTGGTAGTTTGGTTTCCATTCTTTGGGGTAGATACCCAGAAGTGGTATTGCTGGATCAAATGGTAGATTTGTTCCCATTCTTCTGAGGATCCTCCATACTGTTTTCCAAAGTGGTTGCACTAATTTGCAGTCCCACCAACAATGTCTTAGAGTTCCCACTTCTCCACATCCTCGCCAGCATTTGTTGTTGTTTGTGTTTTGAATGATTGCCATTCTAGTTGGAGTTAGGTGAAATCTCAGGGTAGTTTTGATTTGCATCTCTCTGATGTTGAGCATTTTTTCATGCATTTATTGTCCATTTGAATGTCTTCCTTCATAAAGTGCCTATTTAGTTATCTTGCCTATTTTGTGATTGGGTTATTTGTTTTCTTAGTGGTGAGTTTCTTGAGTTCTCTGTATATTCTAGATATTAGTCCTCTATCGGAGGAGTAGGTGACAAAAATCTCCCATTGTGTTGGCTCTCGATTAAGGTTCTTGACAGTTTCCTTTGCTGTGCAGAAGCTCTTCAGTTTCATGCAATCCCATATATTGATTTGACTTTTAGTTTGTTGTGCCTTTGGGATCTTGTTGAGAAAGTGTTTGTCTGTGCCTATGTGTTGCAGTGTTGGACCTCTGCCCACTTCAAGGAGCCTCAAGTTCTCTAGTCTGATTTCCAAGTCTTTGATCCATCTTGAATTGATTCTTGTGCAGGGTGAAAAAGTGGAATTAATTTCCAATTTTCTGCATACGGTTAATCAGTTTTGCCAACGCCATTTGTTGAAGAGGCTATCATTTTTCCAGTGTATGTTTTTGGCCCCTTTGTCAAAATTCAATTGGCTGTAAGTGTGTGGATTTGTTTCTGAGTCTTCTATTCTGCTCCATTGGTCTATGTATCTGTTTTTTGGGTTTTTTTTGACAGTACCATACTGCTTTTATTACAATGGCTTTGTAGTATAGTTTTGTGCCAGTACCATGCTGTTTTTATTATCATAGTTTTGTAGTTTAAAGTCTTTATAACTGTAATTCCATTAACTCAGGAGGTGAAGGCAGGAGGGTTGCAGGTTTGTGGCCAGCCTCAGCAACTTAGTGGGACCCCATTTCAAAATAAAAAATGAAAACTGGCGGTGTAGCTTAGTGGTAGAGTGCCTTTGGGTTCAATCCCCAGTACTGGGTTAGGAGCCATTGTCAAAGAAGATAAGATGATAGAGATAATATGGAAGCAGAGACAGACACAGATACCTATATGGCAACATTTATTGTGTGAATATTTTAAGATCCACAAAGTGCTAATGGGAGAAATTGTGCAGGGGGAAATCCAATATGCATGATGGGTCTAGGAAAAGTTTGATAAAGCGGTGTGGTTCAAGATTAGATGTGAAGGATAGAACTAATATTTTTTATAGGTAGAAATGTGGGGTAGGGGGAGCTGTTGGCGTGGGAAGTGCAAGGTATAGAAGTGGGCAAGTAGTACTCAGATTCTGTGTCATGTTTCAGTCAAAGCATATGGTGGGATGAAAGAGGAGATAAGGTGGAAAGACAAGTTGGATTTGCTACAAAGGTTCTGTTCTCTTGCTGCAAAGATAGGTATTGAATGCAGGAGAATTCTACCTCAGAGCTACGTATAAGATGTACATACGCCCCCATTCCTTTTTATTTATTTTGAAATAGGGTCTCACCAAGTTGCTGAGGGTGGCCTCAAACCCGCCTCCTGTTTCAGCCTTCAAGCGCTATTCTTGTTTCAGCCTTCAAGTACTGGGATTACAGGGATTACAGGTGTGTGCCACTGTGCCTAGCTCCTCTGATTTTATTTTTTTTTTTTTGTACTGGAGATGGAACCCTTCTCTGGGCTACACTCCCAGACCTATTTTATATTTTTATTTGGAAACAGGGTCTCTTAAGCCAGCACAGCTGGCTTTGATCCTATGCGATCCTCCTGTATCTGCCTCCCAAGCATGGGGATTACAAGCATGTGTCATCATGCCCGGCTCCTGTGATGGTTTTTTATGAGCATCTGGAACCTTATTTTGTAGAAAAATGACACTATTGATAGTTTTTAAAGAAATCCGGTGAACAAGTCTATCCTTTAGGAAGTGGTTTATCATTGTAGTTAAGAGCTAGTGATCTATTGAGCATGGGGGTGCATGCCTGTAATCCCAGTACTTGGGAGGTTGAGACAGGAGGATCGCAGGTTCAAGGCTAGCTTCAGCAACTTAGCGAGATTCTCTTACAACTTAGTGAGAAAAAAAATCGGGTTGGAGGTGTAGCTCAGACGTAGAATGCTCCTGGGTTTAATCCCTTTTTGGGTTTTATACCCAAAAAGACAAAACAAAAAGCAAAACCAGTTCTCTAAAGTCAAAACGAGAGTGAATTTGCTTAGAGAATATTTATTGAGCTTTTGCCTTCCAGGCACTTCTCTAGTCTTCAGGGCCATAGCAATGATAAATATTGGCAAGGCTTTTGCACTCATGCTGTTTTTAAAAATCTTTTATTGGTGCATTGTAGTCATACAACTTAATGGAGTACAAGATGGTAGAGGCATACATGCACACATCATTACTAAGAAAACAAATAGCAGCTGGGTGTAGTGGCTCATGCTTGTAATTTCAGTACTTGGGAGGCTGAGACAGGAGGATGACAGGTTCAAGACCAGCCTTACCATCTTACTGAAACTCTCAGCAGCCAAGCAAGACCTTGTTTCAAAATGAAAAGTAAAACAGGGTTGGTGACAGAACTCAGAGGTGGAATGGCCCTGGTTTCATTCCCCAGTACCATAATGACAAAACAGAAGAAGAAAATGAAATAGAGCAATATTTTCATAGCTGTCAGGGTGCAGGGCAACTACTTTAGACTGAGTGATCACCGAAAGTCTCACTTATGAGGTAACATTTGAGTTCAGCCTTGAATTAAGTGGTGGGATTCATCCAGTGACTATCTGAAACAAAGTCTTCAAAGGGAATAATAGATTTAAAGGCCTTTCTTTGGTCAGGCATTGAGTTATACACCTTTAATTTCTTTGGTCAGGCTTTGAGGTATACACCTTTAATCTCAGGACTTAGAAGGCTGAGACAGGAGGGTTGTAGGTTTGTGGCTGGCCTCAGCAACTTAGACCCTGTTTCAAAATGAAAAATAAAATAGAGCTGGGGGTTCAGAGGTACCCCTGGGTTCAATCCCCAGTATCACACAAAAGCAGAAAGAAAGAAAAAAGTACCTTATTTGGAAATGACCTTGACATGTTCTAGAACCGAACAAAAGGGCTCTGTGGCTGGACCAAAATGAATACAGGGAAGATGCTTGGGATTCGGTTCTAGAGGGAGGCAGGGCTGTCACGATGATGTCTTGTAAGTCAGAGTAAGGGATTTATTTTTTATTATAATCAGAATTGGAAGCCAAGTAGAAGAGGCTTCAAGCAGGGTATAATACGACATGAATGACATTTTCTAATAGTTGGTTCTGGACAGACTTGGTGGTGCACACCTATAATCCAGGAACTTGGGAGGCAGAGACAGGAGGATCATGGACTTAAAGCCAGCCTCAGCTAGTGAGGGAAGCCTTCAGCCATTTAGTGAGAGCCTTTTACAAAATAATAAATAAAATAGGGCTCGGGTGTAGTATGAGGGTACAATGCACCTGGGTTCAATACACACACACACATTGGTTCTGTCTAACTTGTGTTAAGTTTTATTGGATCTAGATGGAAGTCGAAGACGTTGGATACATTTTAAAGGTACAACAGGCAAAACTGATTTGAGGTCTATTGTTCTCTAGTTATTTGATATGGTATAAATTATCTAATCTCCCCCAGCCTCAATGTACTCATCTCTAACAAGGGAATGATTATACAGTACTGAATATATCCCCCCAAAAGCATATGTTAGAGACTTAGTCTCCAGTACCACAGTGTTGAGAGTTGAGATTTTTTGTTTGTGGTGCTTGGGATTGAACCCAGGGACATTCTATCTTTGAGTTACACCCGTAGTCCCATTTTTTTTAAATTTTGAAACAGGGTCTCACTAAGTTGCTGAGGGAGGCATTGAACCTGGGATCCTCCTGTCTCAGCCTCCAAAATTCTGGGATTACAGGTGTGCACCAGGACACCATGCTTAGAGGAGATATTTAAGAAGTAATTAGACCATGAGGGTTCTGCCCTCGTGAAAGGATTGATGCTGACATTGTGAGAGTGGGGTAGCTATCCTAGGAGTGGATTCCTGAATAAGAACACGAATGACTTTTGCCTGTGTCTTTTGGCTCTCACTTGTATTTTCTCTTGCCGTTCTGCCATCTGCCATGGGATGATATAGCAAGGAGGCCGTTACCAGATCCAAGCCCTTCGACCTTGGGCTTTCCCATTGCCAGCACTACAAGGAGTAAATTTCCTTTCTTTATAAGTTATAACAACATAAAATGGACTAAGGGTACCACTGACCATATTGTGTTGTTGTGAGGATTCAATTAAATCTCCATACCGTTGACCTAGCACATCATATGTAGTCATTCAGTGATAGCGATTGTTATTATTAATCCGGAGATGGTAATTATAATTCTTCATTGGGTATGTGAAAAGCTAGAGGCATTGAAATCAGTCAGGAGGCCACTGTGATTACCCAAGAAAAAGAAGAGCTGTGGGAAGGGAAAGCATCGTGTTCATAAATTTAATTAATGAATACCAAACATTTAATTTAAGTGGGAATGCCTAATGACTTATATTTAAATGACTAATAAAGTTTAGCATTAGGAACTGCAAAGAGTCAAAACTCGCTTTCATAGTTAGAGTCCAAATAAAATTGCTAATGGTCTATTCTGGCTCCTTCATCCTGGGTATCTAATTACTTTTCTGTATTATCGTTTCCGATCACATAAGCCATGATTCATTTCAAGTATGCTGTTGAGACGTGGTCAAAATTCATGAACCCTGCTCCAATGAAATGACTGTGCATGAGGCGCGCTCTCTTTCAACTCTGCACCATGACTAAAGGCCGCCTTTGCTATATTTGAACTTCGGGTGATTCTCTTGCATTCATGAATAAAAATAAAATTAGTCCTTCCATTTGTTGTTTCATGCTTTGGGTGAACCTTGTTACCCTAACAGTGGGAATGAATTGCTAACTATATTGGTAATTTTCTTTCAACATTATATGACTTACCAGGTAAGTTATCATCCTTGGAGTATCAAAGGGCAGTTTTCAGCTACTCGTTCTATCTTCTAGTTTTGAACACTCATGGTAGACTTGGAGAGACTGAGCTTGAAAAGACTGGTCTAATATGAAGTTTAATGCACAGTTACCTAGGTGACATGACTTTAGTCACAAAGGTTAAGGCTTATGAATATTAAAAATTTACAGAGTTCCTTGGCAAGTATGGATTTTTTGATCAATTATTTCCTTACAGATGAGTAATGAAAAGCCAGAATTTAAAATACACAAATCATCAAAAACTGACAGATAGGATTCAAAAATTCCTGGTTAGTTCAGCATTGCAATTGTTAGTTTTTGAGTCTCAAGTTTTTGGAAAATAATTAGGAAGTAGAATGGGGGGGGGCAGGGCAAACATTTATTTACTAGGTAGCTCATAAAACATCCAAAAGACATTAATAGCTAATGTTATTAGATGGACACATCAGTTCTGGTTCAACCACAATTTTAAAATAAACTGTCTTAGACTAGACTGTGTAATTGTAATCAGATTAAATCGTGGCTCTTTTTAGCCATGAGCAAGATTTTAAGCAAGTAGCAACATATGTCTTTTAATGTGTTTTTGTCACCTAAATGTACACATGCGTAATTGTTATTAGTCTTCGTTAAATACTAGTATATTCTCAGGAGTCACATTGAAGCTTACAATTTCTATGCCTCAGTCACTACTACTTGCTTAATTGAGCTTTAGGTGTTACAACTTTTTACCATCATGACTGCTAGGATTTTGTCTTTAACTCTCTTTGTGGTAAGTGTGGGAATAGAGGCTGCGTTAGGCTTTGCTGTATCCGTGCCTGTCTTTCAAATGGAAAACTCGCAGAGAGCAAATGGTAAATACCTTAACTTTGTAGGCCGAGGCCATTTTACACAGCAAGGTAAGAGACTGAACATGAAAGACAATTTTGGGTTCCTTTTGTTCTTCTTTCATGTTCGCTCCTATCTATTCTGTTCTAATCTGTGGAGCTCAAGGCTGCCTCAAGGGCACCTAATATTCAGTAAAGATGAATTGTCAATCCTTCGCATTCTGGGGAAGTTGTGAGGTAGGTAAACTGTCAACAGCAATTATTTTTCTTATCTTAAGCAGATAATTAGCTCCAAACACCTTTTTCTTAACATTTTCCAAAGCATATTCGTCTCATATTCAAATCTGCCCTCAAATCTATCCAATTATGGTGAACTGAAAATAGAATTTCCATTTCCCATTTCTAGGATTACTATAAATGTCTCTAAACCATGCCCTATTATCATATATAAGCTAGTTTAGGTATGAAAATTATGCAAAACATATTTTTAAAATATCACTGATCAGAAATTCATGTTATAAAGTTTATATATTACCCACCAATTCTCACAAGCACTTGTTTGAGAAGAGAATCGTTAATCTTATTTTACAGATGAGGAAACAAAATAAAAATGATTAAGTTCTCTTAAATCACAGTCATTGTAAATGGTCAATCCAGGATTTGAAACCAGGTCTGCCTAATAATTCGAAAACCTGGCATTTTCTCGCTTTAATACACTATGGATCTTCATGCTGCTTATAATTGTTATTATATGATGCAATTATCTTATTTCTCTCTCTCCCTTCTTCTGGTACAGAGGGAGAAATAATCATAAGCAGAGACCTATAATTCAGTGTTCTATCTGCTAATCAATAACTATACTAAGAGACAATTACCCTTCAAGTGGTGGCGGTGGAACTGGTACATATGGAGGGAATCTCAGAAAAAAAAGAAAATAGGGCTGGAGTCTAGCTCAAAGGTAGAACACCCCTGGATTCAATCCCTAGCACAAAAACAATGCAAAAACAAAATGCTAAACCTGAACCACTGTGGTAATTATGGGATGTGAAGAAGAAGGTATCTTCAACTAAAGCCAGGTGCGTTGGTGCACGCCTGTAATTCCAGTACTTGGGGGTCTGAGACAGGAGGGTTGCAGGTTCAAAACCAGCTGCAGAAACTTAGAATCTCAGAAACCTAGGGAAACCCTGTTTCAAAATTAAAACGGGCTGGGCTTAGCTCAGTAGTAGAATGTCCCTGGGTTCAATCTCCAGTATGAACAAACAAACTCGGGAGAAGGAGGAGGAAGGGGAGGTGGGGAAGAGGAGGAAGATGAGAGGATAACCAGAAATATGAAGGGCTGAGTCTTAGGGAATTCTCATTGTTAAAATATGATGGGAGAACGAGGAGCCAGCTAAGAGGAAAGAGGAGGAGTCCAAGAATTAGTAAAGATGTCAGACAAGTTCATATAAGGAAGTATTTCACAAAAAAGAGTCTAGTTAATATTGTTACATGGTGAAAAGCTCTTGGAAAGGAATGAGGTCTGAGAAGAAGCCTACATATTGGGAGTATAAAACCACTGTGAAAGCATAGCTTCCATGGAAAGCAGTGTAATAACAGCTAGTGGACAGAGTCCACACTGCTGAGGACTGGTTCATCAACATGAGGATTAAGTACAAGGATTGGTGAAAGTCGCCTGGTTTGAGCAAAGGTCTGCTGAGACCTGTGAGGATTAGGGTATGGAGTAAGAGACATGGACAGGGTGGTGGAAGGGTCAAAGGAGGCAGCGGAAAAGGCCGGAGAATGCTTCAAAGTTTAGGCAATAATTTCAAGGCCAAGAGTTTGGATGATAATGAAAGATGTGATTGACGCTCCAAGTACTAGAGTAAAATCTGATTTATTTATTTTGAGGTACTGGGGATGGAACCCGGGGCCTTATGCATGCTAGACAAGTACTCTATTGCTGAGCTACCACCCAAAGCCTGGTTGTATGACTACTTTGTTTTATTTCTTTTGCGGGTCTGGGGATGGAACCCAGGGGCATTTGACCTCTGAGTTACACACCCTGCCCTATTTTTTATTCTTTATTTTGAAACAGGGTCTCACTGAGTTGCAGAGGGCCTCACTAAGTAGCTGAGGCTGTCCGCGAACTGCAATTCTCCAGTCTCAGCCTCCCAAATGCTGGGATTACAAGCGTGCGCCACCACGCCCAGCATATGACTTTTTAAAGAAAGATCTTCTTTCTTCTGAGGCTGGAGGAAAAAGAGAATAGTTGAAGAAACAGAGAAAATGTTTCTGTGTGTGTTGTACTGAAAATTTAACTCGGGGGGGGCATTCTATCTCAGAGTAATAACCCCCAGCCCTTTTTTATTTTTTGTTTTGAATCAGGGTGTTATTGAGGGTCTTGTTAAGCTGCTAAGGCTGGCCTTGAACCCATGATTCTCCTGTCTCAGCCTCCCAAGTACTGAAATTATAGGCATGCACCACCATGTGTGGATAACACAGAACCTTTGAACTGAACTGGTACACAGACTAGGGAAGAAAGACATGGAAGATGACATTGATTTTCAGCCAATCAAAAGTAGCACCACTAATCTACTACATAAGCTCAATAAAGCAATGAGTTCTTAAGAGCAGGAACCATGAGGCTGTCTTGTTTTTTTTTTTCCCCATAGTATCTGGTAGCATCTTGTACATGGTAGGTGTTCAATTAGCAGAGGTTGATTATTTAATATGATCACTATCCTCAAGAATCTTGAACTGGAAACATTTAAATAACATGTACAGTGAGATTGTTAATAAGAGCTGCAGATTTTAAGCATGTTTTGAGCATGTGTGATGCAGGCCATAATCTCAGTACTTGGGAGGTTGAGATAGGAAGAGCATAGCCTCAGCAATTTAGAAAGGTCCTGTTCCAAAAACAAACAAAATATTTTTAATATTTTAGGGGTATAGCTTGAAGTTAAATTCAATTCCCCAGCACTAAATAAATAAATAAATGAATAAATAAATGTGAAAATAAAATTTAAAAAGAAGCATGTGTGCTTGTAGATTGACTATATGTGGGAATGCTTCACAGAGGAGCTGAGTTTTTTATGTGGGCCTTAATGCTTGCCTAGCATTAAAATGTGGATGTTGCAGCCAGGTGTGGTGGCCCATGCTTGTAATCCCAGCATTCAGGAGGCTGAAACTGGAGGATCATGGTTCAAGGTCAGCTTCAGCTACTTAGCAAGGCCCTTTATAACTCAGTGAGACCCTATTTCAAAAACGAAAAAGACTAGGCTGGGCGTGGTGGCGCACGCTTGTCATCCCCGCGCTTGGGAGGCGGAGACAGGAGGATCGCGCAGGTTCGAAGCCAGCCGTGCTGGCGTTAAGAGACCCTGTTTCAAAAATATATAAAATAGGTCTGGGAGTGTAGCCCGGAGGTAGAAGGGCTTCCAGGAACCCCAGTACCACCAAAAAAAAAAAAAAAAAAAAAAAAACGAAAAAGACTAAAAAATAGGGCTAGCAGTGTAGCTCGGAGGTTCAATGCCTCTGGGTTCTATCCCCAAACCCACAAAAAGGAAAAAAAAAAGGTTGATGTTGCAATGAACTAAGAGTGGGTTTCTCTATCCCTGGTTCAATAGAGACCTTATGGTGAATTGGAAAGAACTAATCACTTGTAGAAACTATGTACGTATACATGTCACATGCTCTTAGACTGGAAACTTGGCTTACTTCCCTCCCTCCTAGTCCCTTTTCCTTCCTTCCCTCCTTCCTTCCTTCCTTCCTTCCTTCCCTCCCTCCCTCCCTCCTTCCTTCCTTCCTTCCTTCCCTCCTTCCTTCCTTCCCTCCCTCCTTCCTTCCTTCCTTCCTTCCTTCCCTCCCTCCTTCCTTCCTTCCCTCCCTCCTTCCTTCCTTCCTTCCTTCCCTCCCTCCTTCCTTCCTTCCCTCCCTCCCTCCCTCCCTCCCTCCTTCCTTCCTTCCTTCCTTCCTTCCTTCCTTCCTTGGATTGAACCCAGAGGCATTCTACCTATGAGCTACAACCTCAGCTCTATTTTATTTATATTTTTGAAACAGAGTCTCACCAAGTTGCTGAGGCTGCCTTACAACCCGTGATCCTCCTGTCTCGGGCCTCCCAAGTACTGCGATTTCAGGTGTGTGCCGCCATGCCTGGCTGTCTTCTGTACTTCCTAATTTCCATTCATCTGCTCACTGTACTTCTTCCTCCACTTTGATTCTGGGTCAAAATCTTACCTTCTGGTTTAAGACTTATATCAAATTTCTCCCACCTTCTCGATGAAGACTTTTTTGTCCTCCCTCGTTCTAAACTGGATTTTCTCTCTTCTATTACTTTCCATGGTACTTGGGAACACTTATGCAAATCTATAATGCAGTATTTTTGTGTAAGGAGACCCAATTTCCTCTCTCATTTGTCAGTCTCCACTAAATTTTAAATCACTTGCTAATAAGGTATGGATAATGCTATTTTTATCTCCTTCATAACTTAACATAAACATATCTTGACATGGACTGATGCAGAATTAAGAATGAGATGAGGGATAAGTGTAGGTAGGGAGATATCAGTGGAAAGTCTTGCTAATAAGAGACCAATCAACCTTTGCCTTGAATGTCTTTTTTTTTTTTTTTTTTTTTTGTGAGTGGTACTAGGCAATGAACCAGGGGCATTATATCTGTGAGCTATAACCCCAGTCTTATTTTTTTATTTTGAAACAGGGTCTTGCTAAGTTGTGAATGCTTGCCTTGAAACTGTGATCCTCCTGTCTCTGCCTCCCAAGTACTGGGATTACAATTATGTGCCACCATGCCTGTTTTCGTTTAATTTTTAATGTTGATTGTTTTATACCTGCATGTCAGTGATTTTTTTTCTTATCACTATCCAATACTGAGCTCTTCTACTATAGTACTAAGAGGTCTGGTGATCAATTCTGAGTTCTAAATGTACTGAACAAAACTATGTAATATTTATAAAATGATATAAACAGGTAGAATAACATGCTACAAACAGGGAACACGCTGGAGTCAAGCAGGTAAGGTTCACTCTTTTGTTAACTGCAGACTTATTTTTCTTTCAGAGAATTTTTTGCTTTCTGTTACTAATTAATTTGGCTTAAGGTAGGTTTAACTACACTGAGGCTCCCAGCTCCAAGGTAAGGCCTGTGACCTAGGTCGGCCAATCAGTTTTGTTTTGATTTGAATGCGCCCTTTAAAGTTCATGTGTTGAAAACTTAATCCCCCAAATCGTAACTGATGGTATTTGGAAGCGGGGTGTTTGGGAAATAATTATGGTTGGGGGGGGGACCATGAGGGCGAGGACCTTACGATGTGATTAGCAGAGGAAGAGAGATCTGAGCATACACTTTCCTCTTACCATGTGATGCCCTTGCCAGATACCGGCATCTTGAGATTGAATTTCCTCACTTCTAGAACTGTAAGAAATAGATTGTTGTTGTTTATAAATTACCTAGTCAATGATGTTCTGTCACAGAAGCAGAAAAACGACTAAGGCAAACACATTGCATCTCTATTGCCCAAACCAGACCAAGAACATCAAAATGAAGGAAGATTTCTTTCTTTTGTTCTTTTTTGTACTAGGGATTGAGCCCAGGGACACTCTACTTCTGAGCTGCACCTCTAGCCTTTATTTTTTTGGTTTGAAACAGTGTTTCCCTAAGTTGCTGAGGCTAGCCTTGAACTCATGATCCTTCTGTCTCAGCCTCCCAAGTACTGGGATAGCAGGCTGTTTCACCAAACCAGGTTGAAGCAGTGTATATTTTGAAAGGATAGGAAGTAAAATTTAAATTTCTGGCTGTCATCTTTCCACAACCAGAATGAAGCCTGAGAGCAGAGCTGACTGACAGGTCTAAGGGAAAGGGGTACGATGTCCTCATTCTGCCTCTGGATGGATGTAGGCATGGGAGAAGGTGGGCCACTTCCTGTTTCCCTCCATCCGCACCCTAACATGCTTTTTGTAGCATGTGTCAATGGACAATGTGTTTATTCAAATCAACTTGGCTTGGGTTTATTTGACTTACGATCAAAGAGCACTGCATAGATATACTACATGACCTTGAGCAAGTCATGGTCTCTCTGAAGCTCACTTCTGTAAAAAGAGGATGATTCTCCTTTTATCTATCACACAGGGACAGTAGGAGATTCGTGTGTATGTGAAAGGTACGTGAAAACATCGGACAACTCTAAGTGTTTGGGGGAAAAGGATACATATTAGTAGTGTCTTTTAAAAAAAAACCATATTGTTTACTACAATTGTGTTTTCTTTATGAAACAAAGAAACACTATTCAATCAACCATTATAGAAACTGGAAAAGCATAAGCCCATGCCCAAACCATTACTGTTAAATATCTCACCACAGGATTTCTTTTTGAAGACTAAAACCACAGATTTTTCCCCTTTCTTTTCTTTTTCAAAGAACATGAAGACCTACTTATTATTCCACCTAGAATATGCAAGAGCTAGCATTTAATTTTCAGGTTGGTTCTTAAAAGCCTGCATAAAAATTCTGAAATAAAGATTTGTGTTGCTGTCTCTCACTCCTCATATTCACCTTTTCATTCTGAATACAGGTTGTAAATATGTTTTTATAGCAAAGCATTTAAGAAATGGCAAAATTCAACCATGGAGCACTACATTAGTCATTCAGAAGAGATATATTTTTAAGTTAGTTCAAATACTTGTCTCTGCCACCCTTTTCCTCCCACTCCTTTCCTTATATACCGTATCATAGTTGATAAACCAGACACTTAAATGATAATCTGTGTTACCTGAAAAAGTTCCTGCAATTGCCAAAGGAGCCTAATTTCTCTGCTGGCATCGTCAAGGCCTAGAGTCATCTGCATTCTTTAGAGATGCCTCAATTACAGGGAGAAATGTGCACGTGTCAGTGGCTGTTGATGCAGTAGGATGGGTGGCGAATCCTGTGAATATATCCAAATGCACATTAACCTTAGAGGATGGACCCTTATCCTAACCTTGGCCTTAGAAATCTACCTTGTAGTTTTTGAACCTGGAAATTACACATTTAATCTTCACCTGTTTGGGAGTAAAGGACTGACATAAGGGTATAGATGGTACTTGCAAAAATCTATTTTAAGGCCAGGAGATAAAGCTAGCACAGCAGAATAATATTTAGCAAGTAAGCACAGGGAATTTAAACAATTGTCTCCTTTGTCAGAAAGATGGTCTTGCTCTTAATTTTTCCATCCATTTTCACTGGCTAGAAATGCTAAGAAATGCAGTGTCTTTAGGGGGAAATTGTTCTCTGCGCCACAGTGTTCTATGCAAATGAACCTTGTAATGGAAAAACCATCACTTCTGCATCTATGAATATAGTTCCTTATATTCTGTATAGATCCTAATTTTTTTTCTTGACATCTGTGGAGTATATTGTAGCACCTTAAAAAGTCCTGAAGGCACTTTTGCCTTAATGCATCTGTGAGGGAAACAAGTGGGGTAACTCAGCATTCACCAGCATGTGTGCTTTTAGCGTATATAACTTGGTGGAATCCAGCAACATTTCATTTTTCCTATCTGATCACATTTCTCCAAAATAGAAGAATATAAAAGACCCAAGAAAAGCATCTGTCCGTGGTCTCTGTTCTATTCAGCCCAGGCAAGGGGCTGAAACAAAGGAACACGGGCTCCCCAAACTGGGGCTTTCCACATGGAGATATGGAGGGGGAGCTTTTTATGCGGTGTCGAAAAGCAGATGTAGCTGCTCCTGCTCATGTAGCTGTTCTGCTTACAGTTTCAGAGCTCTGCTTTACAAAAGGGGTATACTGATTGGAATGATGATGAAGGGGAGGGTCAGAAAGCTCAAGTGATTTACCTATCACCAGAGAACTAGCAGATGCTACGTAGATACAAGATTGAAAACTAGGTCTGAAGGAAATGAAACAGCCTGATATCTACGTCGGTGTTTTGAAGCTCAGAGTTGTTCTGCCGCTTAAGCCAAAAGTCACTAAAGATTTTAGCAGACTGCCCATTTCGACGCTACATCAATTTGGACACTTAGATATAGCTACACTAGTTCCTTTCACTCCCTACCCCACCCCCACATTGCCCAGTGGCCATCCTCACGCCTATTTCTCCACCTTTCACCATAATCAGCAACAATGTCTTTTTGTGGTACTAAGAATTGAACCTAGGGGTGCTCAACACTAAGCTATGCCCCTAGCCCGTTTTAGTTTTGGTTCGGGGTCACATTAAGTTTCCCAGGATGACTTTCAACCTGTAATCTTCCTGCCTCAGCCTCCCAAGTACTGGGACCACAGGTGTGCACCACCATGCCTGGCAGCAATAATGACTTTTAAGTGTGACCATCAAAGTATAATGAACTTACTCATTTTAAAAATACGAAAACTAAACTGAGAGAAGGAAGAAAGGACTTGTTCAAGGTTACAAAGCCAATTAAAAAACAGCACAAATCTGCTTATTCAGAGCAATGCTAACTCACTACGAGAGAAACAACTCACAACACGTATGTTCCCTTATGATTACACACACACTGCAGTGGAAGAAATGATGGATAAGAAGTGCCTGCCTGGGGCATTGCAAGCACCGTATTAATCTCAAAGATGTTTTTTAACATGTCTAAAACAGAATGCTGACATTTTCTTCTCCAAATCTCCTGTTCCTTCCCTACTACTATTACTTATCTCAAGAAATGGCTACCAGAAGTTGGGTGCAGTGGTGATGGCGGCATGTGTTTGTAATCTTAGCTAGTACTTGGGAGACTGAAACAAGAGGATCACAGCTTCTAGACCAGCCTCAGCAACTTAGCGAGACCCTGTTTCAAAATAAAATATAAAAAGGGCTGGGGATACAGCTAGGAGGTAGATGTCTCCTGGGAAAGGGCGAAAGAAAACAAGCTAGTCGCCACCCTGCAGGCTGGGAAAGGATAAAGAAGTCTGGGATTATTAAAACCTGGAAATCAGGACGAGGGCCCATCTAGAGCTGGAATCCAGAGTTTGGCCAGGTGGAGCTGGTGTGTTTTGAGAAACACAGGAAGGTGGGCTCTGCAAGCAGGGCGATCGAATATAAGCAGCAGAGTTAAGAGCCCTGGCACAGGAGGCGCTCAGCAAGGCCTACGTAGGCTTCCACTGTCCCAACAATGCCTCGGTGCTTCAGTGCCTAAAGCAACTAGCTGCCAAGCCCTCTGCTAGAACTGCGGATTGCAGACCGGCTGGCCAGGCATCCTAAAACAACAATGCAGCGCACAACACAACAGAGAAGGTGAGTCTGCTTAACACTGACTTAATAATGGCATGAGGATTCTAGTGAAGGGACAGGGGCTTTTCCTCTCCCTTTCCCGCTCCCCCATCCCCTGAACATGCGTGTAACCTTCCATGAGTTTTATGGCGGAAAGAGCAATGATTTCTGTGAGAGGCGGGTAGGGTCATAATATTTTATGTTTTAAATTCTCCTTCCTGATCTTTAGAGGATATCTTTTATGTCTTCTAGCTTAATGGATTCCTGGCTTCTGCTTCTGCCACTCTACTGAGACTGCTCTAAGACCACTTAATAACTCCCTGTTTGCCAAATTCAGTGGCCTCTCTTCTGTGCTCATTCTAATTTTCTTTGGCACATAACATTGTCGACTCTGTCCTCCTCCTCTACACTCTCCCCAAAGCACATTTTTCTCTTTGCTTCCAGCTCCCTGGTGCCTTCCTTTTCTCAGCTTTCCCTACTCCTTTTCTTCTGCCTGCTCCCACTGTTTTTCTTGGAGTTCTGGCCTGGACTTCTTTCTCTTTTCAGTACTCTTAGGTGATCTCATCCAGTCCTGTGCTATTAGCTCCAACCTGCAAATCAATGACTTTTGATTTATATTGATAACTCAGATTTATTTCTGGAAATCTGATTACCTATGTCTGTCTACTAAACAGCTCTACTTGAATGACCCATTAACATCTCAGGCCTAAAATGTCCCAAACAAAATGTATTAAATTATCTTCATGAAATCCATTTTCCTTCTGCATTCTGTCTTGGATTATTAATATCAATGTCTATTAAATCACCCAGGCTAAAGACTGAGAATCTTTTTTGACTAATTCTCTCTTCCTTGGCTCCTGAATCCAATCAGTTATCAGGTTCTGTTTATCCTTTTCCTTAACTACCAATTGAATCTATTTTAGCCTTTTCATTCCTATAGATGCTGCTTGGTTATGATGCTCACTTCTCTTGTCCTGACTTTTTGTATGTATGGTATTGGGAATCAAACCCAGGGACATTCTACCTCTGAGCTACATCCGTAGCCCTATTTTATTTTTTATTTGGAAACAGTCTTGCTAAGTTGCTGAGAGTCACGCAACATTGCTGAGGCGGCCTTGAACCTGAGATCTTCCTATCTCATCTTCTCAAGCACTGGGATTACAAGGGTACCCCACCATGTTGGACACCTTGAATCTTAAATTCTTAATTGAAATGCCAGCTTCAAGTTTCTGTCCTCATCCAGACATCCTCCACTGTTCGAGCTTTGCTTTTTCACGTGTGCATGGTCCTGGGGTTTAAACCCAGGGCCTCTCCTCACATGTGCTAGCGTAAGCACTTTATTACTGAGCTATATATACCACAGCCCCAGGTTTAGCATTCTGAAAAACAAATCTACTCACGCTTCTCCCCTGCTTTAATCATATCCCAAACAGCAACAAAACAACTCCAATGTCATGCCACTTCCTAGAGATGAAATTACGAAGTCCCTGCCTCTCTGTCTGAGCAAACCCCCAGTAATCCTGTAACACCTGGCTCAACTAACCTAATTGTGTAGAATCTTCCTGGACTCATCCCGGAAAAGTTATTTTCTTTCTAATCTTTCCTCATCATTTTGTAATTAATTGTATTAGCATTCATCCCTCTGGGTTTTACTTACTTTTTTACATGTCTACTTTCTACACTAGACCTATGGGCTCTCCAAAGGGCAAGGATCTTGCTTTAATCATCTTGGCATTTATAACACCTGGCATAGTGCCAGGAACAGACTAGAAACTTAAAATGTATTTGTTAAATCAATGCATAAATGAATGAATTCATGTGTAAAAGGGGTGAATCTCTGGGAACAAATAGTAACCACATTCAGGTTTTCTCCTCCAGTCAAATAAAAAAGCATTTTGGAATACAACGACTGAGGATTACTATGGAGTACTTTTTTTTATTCTTGGAATTTTTTTAAAATTTTTATTGGTGCATTATATTCATACATCATATTGGGGTAAAACACTTGTGTGTACATACATGGACACATCACCTATTTAACCCCTACCCGATTCCCACCCCATTCCCTCCCCATCCCTCCTTCCCTTGCTTGGCTTAGTGGTTGGAGTACTTTTGAGCCATCAAAATTATTTAAGAAAATGAATAAATCGGTTGTGAATTTTTCTTTTAAAATACTACGAAAGTGTATTATTAGCCAGGTGTGGTGGGACAGGCTTGTATCCAGTCCTTGGGAGGCTGAGACAAGGAGGATTGCAGGTTTGAGGCTAGCCTTAGCAACGTCAGTAAGACTCTCAGCAATCTAGTGAGACCCTGTAACAAAACAAAAAGTAAAAAGGACTGGGAGTGTAGCTTGGAGATAAAATCGCCCTGGGTTCAATCCTTTGGGTTTACTATTACTTACAGCATCGCAGGAAACTTCCCTGTGACACACAGTGGTGTATAACGCCCAAGGGTTGAGAACTACTCTAAAACAAGAAAAGCCATCCATGCACTACATGACTAAAATCTCAGATACGGGAGGATGAGACGGGAGGATTGCAGCTTCAAGCCAGCCTCAGCAATTTACTGAGACTGTCAGCAACCCAGCAAGACTCTATTTTAAAAACAGAAAATAAAAAAGGCTGAGAGTAAAGCTTGGAGGTAGAATGCCCTTGGGTTCGATCCCCAGGAACACACACACACACACACACACACACACACACAGAGAGAGAGAGAGAGAGAGAGAGAGAGAGAGAGAGAAAAGCAAGGGAGTGTTCTTCCTTTGAATTTCTCTGAAAATGTAGAGTCAATGCTTGTAGCTTTGAAATTTAGGCTTGCATACTCCTTTTAAGGTTTTCTTCTCCAGCTTTAATGTCTTGTGCTTACACCTACCCTGAAGCTTTTGACGATGGACTCATTTCCACAAGTCTAATACATATATCATTGTCCTTTCTCATAAGTGCAGCCCCCAGGTCAGCACTAAAGTGCATTTTAGAGATGTTGGTATTATTCGATTTCTTGTGATAGCTCTTCTATATACAAACAGCGATTGTGTACTTCTAAGTTGTCTTGGCAAGTTCTTTAGAATATCATGGAATTTTTCAAAGAATTTGTGAAAATAGCAAGTGTGTCGTGTGTGTGCGCGTGTGTGTGTGTGTGTGTGTGTGTGTGTGTGTAAGCATGCATGGGTGCATGTGTGCACTGCTGAGGATGGATCCCTGGGTCTTTTACAAGCCAGGAAAAGTACCCTCCCACTGAGCTACACTTGAAGCCTCACTCATTGTTTCTTGAAGACAGTTGAGAGAGAGGGTTTACAAGGTTTTATGTGTATCTAGAGGCCCCGGTGGCTCTTCCAACTCTCATTTCTGTGATTGTATCATAAACATCTTGCTCTAGGAAAACAGGAATTGTTTTCTGTCCTGAAAGGAGAAACTGAGTCATAACAGTGTTAAAGGCGGACAAAGTCTTTGATTATTTTCAGTAGTCTGTATGGAAGGTGAGAATGACAGTACAGCTTTCCATAATTGCTCCTCTTCCAGTATTCACAAATAATGTGGATTTTAAAATTTTGTATTCTTACTCAAGTATGTTTCATGCATCAGATTTTGAGTCTTGATTACTCTTTGTTTGTGGGAAGTGGCTTTTTTTGCTGAAAGAAATACCTATTTTTTCTCTATTTTATATGTATAGGAGAGGCTTTGACACATGCAAACTGTAAATTTTTCAAGTGTTATTCAGAAGGCTCTAAGAAAACTTTCCTTGTTTTTAATGAAAAAAAAAAAACACCTAAGGATCTCTATGGAAATGAAATAAACAACCTGTAAAGAAAAATATACCGAATACTTTTCTGAAGGGGAAGGGCAGCACATGTTGTCAAAGTAATTGTTTTTTCGTTCTTGGAGGAAAGCCAGAAAATGTCACCAAGTTTAAGTATGTGTATAAGTCACCTCATTATGCCCTGAGCATGCAGTTCTGAGGCTGGGTGCAGCCTTCTCCAGTAGGACCCATGCACAAACAAGTTAAGGTTAGGAAGAGGTTTGCTCTGACAAGTCTGAAAAACATCTGACAGGAGACAAACAGCGGGCAACATAAGTACCATCTACAGTGCCTCGTGCTGGAGCTCCCATTCCAATTCAGCACATACAGGAAGGTCGAGAAAGGTGGGAAAACTGCAGCTCACAGCTTGCACAGGATTACCGGAGCTCCACGCCAGAAGCTTAGAGTTTCCATTGTAGCTGACTGATAAGGGCATGGCATTTGTGTTACATGATTTTATTCGGTAGTGTGGGGTAATTTAATAGACTCGTTGTACTGAGAACATTAAGCAAAGAATTCCAAATTTTCGCTTCTAAGTAATAAACGATTTTCCCCAGTTGCTGTGGGAAACGGTGTAGTTTCTGTCACGGGCACTCAGCAGTTACTGCAGCCAGGAAATGTGTCCATGATGGAGTCAGTACCTCAGCATCGGCGAGGCGTGTGTGGGTATGTCAACGTGGGTATTCACCCTTGACGGGTTTCAGATGCCAGAGAGCTCTTTGCAGTTGCAAGCATTTTATAAATGCTCTGCTTTTGACAAAGCTGAGCTTAGCCCCCTTTTCATGCTTGTGGTAACAGTCTCATTCAGAGGACAAAGGGAAAGAATTCTTACCACCCAGTGCCTCCTTTGATCTTCCTAGACTTATAGACAAAATGACTATATTTCTCAGTACAGAATAACTGATAAAATTGGAATGTTTTTTTTTTTTTAGGTAAGTCCTGTGAAGGCGCATTGCTTGTTAATTAGCAATATGTTAACATTAGCATTAGGGATTGCCAGTGGGAAGAAAAGCCGGGGGAGAGCTGCAATTAGTTACCTTCCTGCTCTCTAGGTTAGCACGAAGAGGCCATAAGATAAAAGAGCCGTCTTGGCATGTTACGGTTCATGGGTGAATCATGCCGGAGAATCACACTCCCTTTCCTTAGAAGTATTTCTTTGGTGTTCCATGGCTCCCAGGGAAAAGGAGGGGTTAGTTCATTCTATTTTGTTGTTGTTGTTATTTCAGTTTTCTTCCTTTTCCTCTTTTCTTTTACTGCTCTCAGTTCTTGGTCTCCCTCATTCCACCTGGAGCTTGTCCATGTGGGAATGGCTGGCTCATACATTGAAATGTGCATTGCGTGGATAAGCAAGTAGATTTTCTGTCATGCGGCCTCCACTCCAAGCAATCATATTTTCAGTTCTTACCCATAGATCCTTGCAACGTATCTGAACTTCTCTGGCCTGCCCAGATCTATCAGACGAGAAATCCCTGAAGACCAGGCTATACAGTAAGATTTACGATTCTTGTAGTTTTTAGTCAAGTGGAGACTGCATCTATCTTCTGGTAGATGAGTATTTTAAGATACACTGTTGGCTGAAACAAGGTGGTACTTTTTTTTAGAGACAATATAGTATAGAGCAAGGAACATAGACCTGGAAATCGGAGACTGAGTTTTAAGCACTAACTCAGCTGATTATTCATTACTACTGTGACTTTGGTAATCTTGGACTGGTCACTTACTCTCTGTGGGGCTCAGTTTCTTTATATGAAAAGAAATATCTATATTAGTCTGGTTTGTAGATTTACATTCAATAAGTCACTTATACTATCGGCAATTTTTTTCTCCTCTGCACATCATACAGAGTAGGGTACGTCTTGGACAATAACAGTAACTTAGGCAGAAAAGCCATATGTGTATACTTGTGTGCATTTGCAAAAGTATACCCGTGTAGTATGGAGCTTAAAAAAGAACATTGTTTTCCCATGTTATATAAAAAATACATGTCTCCAAAAACTGACAGAACTTATGATATTAAAAGTGCTGTTTATCATATTAGTATTTATCATCTCTTTTTAGATGTTGAACTCCGAGGAATGTTTCTTCTGTTCCATGGAATGTAGGCTGAGGCTGTCGTCATGTAAGGGTCGACTGCATTGCCTTGGTGGGCACAGTTGGGGAGGGCTCAGTTAGGACATTGGAAAGGAAGGCCCTTTCTTACTACTCATTTACTTAGTTTTGGTATTGAGGATTGAAGCCAGGGCCATTCTACTTCTGACCTCCCCTCCAGCACCCCCACCGCCACTTTTGTGTTAATGGGAATTGAACTCAGGGACGTTCTACCTCTAAACTATACCCTCAGCCCTTTAATTTTTTTTTTTGTCATTGTTGTTTGTTTGAAACAAGGTCTTGCTAAATTACTGAAGCTCTCCTTGAACCTATAATGCTCCTGTCTCAGTCTCTGGAACACTGGGATTAAAAGTGTGCACCACCCTGCCCAGCTGCTCTTTTTTCATTCATTGTAATCCAAGAACCCTTGTAACCCAAGGTCCACATAACTTCTCCAGTTAGTCTCTCTCCAAGGTTAGCTGGATCGTTTACCTGATGGCTCAGACCTTCCCAAAGCACGGCAGTGGAACCTGCTACGCTTTCTAAAAACGTTTCTTAGGCTTTGGAACTCATGCGGTGTTACTTCTTTTTTTTTAAAAGAGTCGGGGGACTAGCCAGCATTCACGGAGATAGTTCATTGAAGATCACGTTTAGAGATAAACTATTTATGCTTATTATTGTTTTTGTTATTGTTATGGTTGTTGTAGTAATAATTGTTATTATTTAGTATTAGAGATTAAAACCAGGGGCATTCAACCTTCGAGTTACATCCCTGATCCTATCTTATTTTTTGTTTGGGAACAGGATGTCACTAGGTCGCTAAGAATCTCACAAAGTTGCTGAGGCTGGCCTCTAAACCACAATCCTCCTGTCTCAGTCTTCTAAGGACTAGAATTATAGGTGTGTACCACTAGATCTGACTGCACATTACTTTTTAAATTAGGAAATAGAGGAAATTGAAACTAATAAGGTAAATTTAGTTTTAAAGATTTTAAGACTTATGAAAAAAGTTATAAAATAGCATGCACCTTATAATACCATTTTGGTTATTATGAATATGTGTGTGTATGTGTGTGTTTGTAAACATGCATGGTAAAAAATCTTCAAGGATAAAGAACAAAAGATTTAAAATAGTTACCTTTGAGGTTGGGTGTGGTGGCGCATGCTTGTAATCCCAGTACTTGGGAGGCTGAGACAAGAGAACCATAGGTTCGCGGCCAGCCTCAGGTACTTAGTGAGGCCCTCTGCAACTTAGTGAGACCCTGTTTCAAAATAAAGAATAAAAGTCACAAGCCTGTAATCCCAGCATTCGGGAGGCTGAGAGAGGAGGATTGTGGTTCGCAGACAGCCTCGGCTACTTAGTGAGGCCCTTTGCAACTTAGTGAGACCCTGTTTCAAAATTAAGAATAAAAAATGGGGTTGGGGGTATAGCTCAGAGGTAGAGTGCCCCTAGGTTTTATCCCCAGTAACACAAAATAAAGAATAAAAATAGAACTAGACTAGGGTGTAGCTCAGTGGTAGAATGCCTCTGGGTTCTAACCCCAGTCACCACCAAAAAAAATAGTTACCTTTTGTATTGCACAAATGACTATTATATTTTACGTATATATTTTTCTAATAGTTCAATAATGCATATGTATTACTTGTGTAAAACACTGAGTCAAATTTAAGTCCCATAACCTAGTGATAAGTACAACTAATATTTGGTGGATTTCTTCCTAGTTGTTAAAACATTCCTTTAAAACATGATTTTACTCATGTATATCATGTTCTAATACAAACATATGTTTTGTTTAATCATTTTCCTACTCTTACACATTTAGCCTTTTTATTGTCATTTTAAATAATACTATGAATATTATATGCATATTTACTATATCAATTATAACTTTCTTAAGATAAAATAATAGAAGTGAGGTTTCTAGATGATTGGGTATAGATTTTTAAATTTCTCAGTAAGTGTTGCAAGATCACTTTCCCAAAGGTTATATACATTAATTCTAATTCTTTACTCTCTCTATAGAAGCCCTCATTTGAATCAGGACCATCTAATTGGAAAATAAAAATGTATGCATAAACACAAACATGTTAGCATTTGTATTTTAACTTACACTGTATGAATACATAAGCATATTAGTCAACCTTCTGCTATAGGGTTAAGATTTTTTCTTTGAGTATGATATCATTTATGCAATTTGACTTTTCTTTAGTGGTCTGCTGATAAATGTTTACCAACCAACCCTCTGGAACAAAATGGTCCTGATTGTTGTGTTTCATGATTCCCCTGGTGTAAATACCCTCACCAAGGCTGCTTTTAAGCTACTAATGTAATGCTGAATATAGAGTTGGAAAGAAATGTGTAGTAGCACTCTGTTATACAGGATTTCCATCATCTAGAGAAAATAAATTTAATTTCAAGAGCATGTGAATGATAAAATGTGGCAAAGTAGAAAGTGATGAATCTTCAGTATTCTATTTGTTTTCAACACCACTTATTTAAGTTTTTATCAATTAATTATTAATAATGGCAATGTTTAATAATCATCTGAGGAT